>NC_057803.1:574150523-574340137 GCF_018294505.1 Triticum aestivum | reverse complement strand
ACTCTGGTATATGTCCGAAACCTTTTCGATGTCCGAACATAGTCGTCCAATATATCGATCTTTATGTCTCGACCATTTCGAGACTCCTCGTCATGTCTGTGATCATATCCGGGACTTCGAACTACCTTCGGTACATCAAAACACAAAAACTCATAATACTGATCGTCACCGAACTTTAAGCGGCGGACCCTACGGGTTCAAGAACTATGTAGACATGACCGAGACACGTCTCCGGTCAATAACCAATAGCGGAACCTGGATGTTCATATTGGCTCCCACATATTCTACGAAGATCTTTATCGGTCAAACCGCATAACAACATACGTTGTTCCTTTGTCATCGGTATGTTACTTGCCCGAGATTCGATCGTCGGTATCTCAATACCTAGTTCAATCTCGTTACTAGCAAGTCTCTTTACTCGTTCTATAATACATTATCCCGCAACTAACTCATTAGTTACAATGCTTGCAAGGCTTATAGTGATGTGCATTACTGAGTGGGCCTAGAGATACCTCTCCGACAATCAGAGTGACAAATCCTAACCTCGAAATACGCCAACTCAACATGTACCTTTGGAGACACCTGTAGAGCACCTTTATAATCACCCATTTACATTGTGACATTTGGTAGCACACAAAGTGTTCCTCCGGTAAACGGGAGTTGCATAATCACATAGTCATAGGAACATGTATAAGTCATGAAGAAAGCAATAGCAACATACTAAACGATCAAGTGCTGAGCTAACGGAATGGGTCAAGTCAATCACATCATTCTCCTAATGATGTGATCCCGTTAATCAAATGACAACTCATGTCTATGGCTAGGAAACATAACCATCCTTGATCAACGAGCTAGTAAAGTAGAGGCATACTAGTGACACTCTGTTTGTCTATCTATTCACACATGTATCATGTTTCCGGTTAATACAATTCTAGCATGAATAATAAACATTTATCATGATATAAGGAAATAAATAATAACTTTATTATTGCCTCTAGGGCATATTTCCTTCAGACCCCACATGTAATAGGAGTTATTTTCATTTATTAATTTTTTCTATGTATCCATTGGGTTACCCGTGGGCGTAATTTGATACCCATACCCTACCCATATATTTTGCGAGTATGGATATCCATTACTCATGGGTATAAAATCTTGCTAAGTCTTGCTCATTCCCATTGTTTTTGGGTAGGGTACCCGCGGTATCCATACCTGATGACCCACAAGTATAGGGGATCAATTGTAGCTCTTTTCGATAAGTAAGAGTGTCGAGCCCAACAAGAAGCAAAAGGAAATGACAAGTGGTTTTCAGCAAGGTAATGTTTGCAAGTGTTGAAATTGTAAGTAACAGAGTAGTTTGATAGTAAGATAATTTATAACGAGCAAGTAACAATAATAGTAGCAAAGGTGCAGCAAGGTAGCCCAATCCTTTTGAGGCAAAGGACAGGCCGAAACGGTCTCTTATGATAAGCAAAGCGTTCTTGAGGGTACACGGGATTTTCATCTAGTCACTTTCACCATGTTGGTTTGATTCGTGTTCGGTACTTTGATAATTTGATATGTGGGTGGACCGGTGCTTAGGTGTTGTTCTTACTTGAGCAAACCTCCTACTTAGATTAACCCTCCCGCAAGCATCCGTAACTACGAGAAAAGTATTAAGAAAAAAATTCTAACCATAGCATTAAACTTTTGGATCCAATCGGCCCCTTACGGAATAGCGCATAAACTGGGGTTTAAGCTTCTGTCACTCTCGCAACCCATCATCTAATTGCTACTCCACAATGCATTCCCTTATGCCCAAATATGGTGAAGTGTCATGTAGTCGACGTTCACATGACACCACTTAGGGAATCACAATATACATACTATCAACATATCGAACACATATCAAGTTCACATGATTACTTTCAACATGATTTCTCCCGTGACCTCAAGAACAAAAGTAACTACCCACAAATGACAATCATGCTCAAGATCAGAGGGGTATTAAATATCATATTGGATCTAAACATATAATCTTCTACCAAATAAACCATATAGTAATCAACTACAAGATGTAATCAACACTACTAGTCACCCACAAGCACCAATCTATAGTTACAGTAACAAGATTGAACACAAGAGATGAACTAGGGTTTGACATGAGATGGTGCTATTGAATATGTTGATGGAAATTGCCCTCCCCAAGATGGGAGAGTTGTTGATGATGAGGAGGACGGTGATTTCCCCCTCCGGGGGGAAGTTCCCCTGGCAGAATCGCTCCGCCGGAGGGCAAAAGTGCTCCTGCCCAAGTCCCGCCTCGAGACGGTGGCGCTCCGTCCCGAAAATCCTCTCCTTATTTTTTCTAGGTCAATATGACTTATATACCAGAAGATGGGCACCGGAGGTGGACCTGGGTGAGCACAACCCACCAGGGCGCGCCTGGGCTCCCTGGCACGCCCAGGTGGGTTGTGCCCACCTGGTGGACCTCATTCAGTACTTATTTGCTCCAATATTCTTTATATATATCCCATAAAAATTCTCCGTGAAGTTTCAACTTTTTTGAAGTTGTGTAGAATAGGTAGCCTCACATAGCTTTTCCAGGTCCAGATTTCCAGCTGCCGGAATTCTCCCTCTTTGTGTATACCTTGCATATTATGAGAGAAAAGGCATTAGAATTACTCCAAAAAGCATTATTGTGGATAAAAACATCATAAATAACAGTAGGAAAATATGATGCAAATTGGACGTATCAATACCCATGGGAAAAACTGCCATCCCGAGTGTCAGCGAGCGCCAGGCATCCCGTGCATCCCGAGTGTCACCAAGTGTCGGGCATCTGGTTAACCTCATGACACCGCCGTCGCAGAGACGAGGCCGAAGATACCTAGGTGCGACCATGACGGCAGAGGCACCGGGCTCTGGAATCGCACCCGTTATCTAAAACCTCTCCATCAAGGAGTTAGCTTGTTTTAGCGTGTTGTTAGCTCTAATTAGGTTGTTTTCATCAATAGTTAATGTTCTAGGTAGCTTAGTTTTAGAAGTATGGTGTTTAATTATGAAACATTATGTATAATTATGCACTATGTGGTCTAATAAAATTCAATTTGAGTTTGAAATGATTTTGTGCACAATTTTAATTTTAGGGCGTTAAGTTTGGTAGTTTTGTTAGGGCAATTCCAACGAGCTGACGCATTTCGTCTGCCCTCATCTGCTTGGGTCTGCACAGACAAAAAATACGTCTGAAACGTGCCGACGCAAATAGATGTGCGTCCACTTTGTTGCCCACTTGGACCCATTTCCGGCCCAAAATTGGGCTAGATTTGCACCCTCGTGGACAAACAGCGGACGCCCGCGACGTCCTCCCCTGGCATGCCCATTGGTGGCACACATGCCATTCTTCCCCCACCAACACCCTCGGCCTCTCCTCCATCTCTACCGCCACCCGTCTTCTGGCCTCTTCGCCATTGCCCCAACCCATGTCGTCGCATCCACCGACGCCCACTCTGCCGTCGTTGTGGCCGTTTCTTGTCGTCGATGAACTAGTACAAGGTCGGCCTACTCAGGGTAACTAGTAGCCCTCGGCATACCACCCTACCTCCAAGGTCACCTTCAGAGGACACGGGGTTCGACAGCCCTACTGCCTCTGTCTTCGTCGATGAGCCATTCACCGGACGCGACTCATCCACGCTCGCAGTCGCCGACCGGAAGGTGTTCAGCTGTTTGCCTGGCTTGGCCGAGGGTCGTCCATGCCCGCCGCTATCTAGTGAGGTACGAATTCATCACTATGAAGGATCATGGCGGCAATGTATGCACAGTGCACCCAATCTCACCAAGAAATGCGTGATTGGATAACTAACATTCAACTTCAAGTGATTTGGTTAAGCGGATATGGACTCACATAGGAAATCAATAGTTGTGGCTACTCTTTTTCTCCCAATGTATTACCCCCGTCCCAAAATTCTTCTCTTAGACTTTGTCTAAATACGAATGTATCTAGTCACATTTTAGTGTTACATACTTCCTATGTGATTTTCATTGTTTTGGTTGTAAACTATGTGATTTTCATTTTTTTGTAACCCATGTGATTTTTGTTTTTTTAATAATGTGCAATTCGATTCGTTTGGTATTTGGTTGTGAATGATAATTCGAAAAACGGGCGGACCAAATGCCCAAGAAAGGGCGGACAAGAGGCGGACCCCGGCCAAACTGGCAACCCAACTAGACAAAATCCACGTCCTTTTGGGCGGCGTGATTGAGTTGCCCTTAGCTCCACATTTTTTATCTCCTTATCATTTGAGGAGTTCTTTTAAGTCATTATTTGAGAGTTGTTAAGGTATGTTGAAAAGAAATTTGAGAAGGGATTTTTTGAGGTTTCTAAGAGCAACTCCAACCGGATGACCCAAATGGACGCACGATTTATCTGTTTTTGTCCGTTTAAGTCAGCCGTGCGGACGCCAATGTCTGTTTTTCTATTTGGGTTAGCGCGTGCGAGCCCGACCCATATGTTTTAAACATGTATTAAAAAATCGTTCAACATAATTAAAATGAAAATCGGTCTGTCACTGACCAAAGTCCACATTTACATTAAACATTAATTAAACATAAAATAAAAAAGTCAGCGCCGCCATGCACACTGCCCTAGGTGTCCTCGTCGTCCGAACCAACGCCGGGCCAGCCCACGAGAATGTTGCCTCCCAGGCCCGGGCCACGTCACCCTGCTGTGTCGGCTGGGCTGCTACGGCGCGGGCATGACGTTCCTCCTCCTGCTTCTGGCGGCGCTCCTCCTCCTCCTCGCGCTCCCTCTGCACGAGCCACTCGCCGTCGGCGTGATGCCTCCAATGTTCGAGGTATGCGGCCTCCTACGTTGGCGTCGCGCCGAGTCAGGCGGGGGGAGGGAGGGGGCTGACCCACTCGCACAGCTTGCCGGTTCAGGCTTAGCGCTCGGTCGGCTCCATCGGTGGTATCTCGACCTTAGGCGTCAGGGGGTGGGGGTGAGCCTTGGTGGCACCACGGAATCATTGGCCGCAGAGAGGGTGAGGGCCTCGCCTGGTAGTCCGCCTCCTCCGCCTTCGCCTTGCGCCGCTCCTCCTTGATGGAGGTCTGCATGGCCGCCGCCTGGTATGCAGCTTCCTCCTCCTCCGGCTTGACCACGGGGGGCAGCGGAGGGTTGATGTGGTGCTCCTAGACGCTGCGGCGGCGCTGCTCCTCATGCTCGAGGGCAAACCACACATCCCAATTAGGAGAGTCTAGCATGTACGCCGATATCCGACGCTGCTCCAGTGTGACACTAGTACGCGTCGGTGCTATACAAACGGTTTTAACCCCTTTCCGCGACGGCATTTGGAACCGTCGCCAAGTGAGTGTGGGCGATAAGGGGGTCCTTCCCACATGACCAGAAATCGTCAGGGATAAGCCCTCCTAGGACACAGGCTGGGGCCGTGTGTGATCAAGCGAGGCATCGAAACCCAATCATTTCCGTAGGTATGTACATCCCACGCGGTGAATCCCAGAAAAAAAATTCGTAGGTATGCACATCCCACACGGCGAATCCCAGAAAAACATTTCCGTAGGCATGTACATCCCAGACGGTGAATCTCAGAAAAACATTTCTGTAGGTATGTATATCACACACAGTCAATTCAAGAAATACATTTCTGTTCTTATGTACATCCCACATAGTAAATCCAGGGAAAACGTTTCCGTTCGTATGTACATATCACATAGTTTTATGTGTAGGCTCGTGTGTGAAAGGTGTAACTATCACACACGGTCTGCCTTGGTTAACTGTTTGCTTTTATCAACTACATCACACATGGTTTGATGAAGAAAACTGTGTGGCATTGGGCTATCCATGGCAAGTGCTTTTACTGCTAGAACCGTTTGCAAAGGTCCATGACACATTTAGCAGGTTTATTAGTTTACAATTAATAATTCCAGTATTACGCAAATTCACATTTCATATCGAACAGCCGTTTGCTAAATTCATATCAGGCACATAAATATATTATAACATCACAGTAAGATAGTTACATGAAAACAACACAATACAACATATAGCTAGTTCAACTTCATAAGAACAATATATTAATTTCCCTAATCGAGATCATCCAGGCTCGTCTTATCCACTTCTGCTTTCAGTTCAGTAAGAACTTGTTTTGCACGGGCCAATTGGGAAAGTGCCTCCTCCTTCGCCAACACCATCTTAGCAAAGTCTGATTTAAAAAATCCGAGCTCATTCTCCACCTCCAACTTTTTATCCCGCATCTTCAAGTATTCTTCAGCTTTGACAATAGTTTCTCTAAGCCTACGTCTGTTCTCTTCCTCATACATGCTCCAGAGCTTCGCTAGGCACATCTTCAAAGACTGTGGCCACTCTTGATCAACCCACTCTGTCGTGAAATTGTCACGGTAGATGTCCTAGTGTGAGGGCTTAGTCATGAGGCCAGCGCATCTATGTGGTAGCTTGATAGGGGTTGATCAGAATCGAGAGACGCAACACACAGGACGAGGGTTTAGACAGCTTCGAGCCCCGGGAAACATCATCTGGTAATAGCCCTACATGCTGTTTGTGGCTAGGTCTCATTATACTCATGAGGGAGTCGCCGGTAAGCCGGCTCTACTCTAATTGTGTCTAGCCCTAGAGATTATTGCTTCTTGTCTGTCCCTCTTTGGGGAGCCCTGCCCCTTCTTATATATGTTGAAGGGGCGGGTTACATGTGGAGTCCTATTAGGATTAGGACTTGTCTACCTTCTAATACAAACCGGATACAAGTTCGGGTCTTAACTCCTTGTAAGGTAAAATATTCTTCACGCCTTTCCTCTTAAACCGACCCACCATTAACATAAACTGGCCTTCTGGGCCTTGGGCCTAGTCCTCCGTCTGTCCCGCCCGACGGGTTACCAGTGAGTCATAATGTTCAGACAGGTTGCTTGTAAACCGTCTGGTCAGGGCGGGTCGCCAGTGAATCGCCAAGTGTCAACCGGGTCTCAAGTAAACCGCCAAGTCCGGCCGGGTCATACCGCGGGGTATATCCCCGACACACTCCAAGTAAGAACACTTCCATTCATCCTATAATATTTAAAACTAGATCGGTAACAATTGTAGGGAAATGGGTTTATAGCAACATAGAAAATCACCAATGCTTATTTTGAAAAACTGAAGAAACATGTTAATTATGACATATCTTCTCAAAAAGATCAATACGCAAATGTTAATTGCTACTGAGACAACAACCAAATTCTGAAACATCAGAAGCTATAATTAACTACAACAACGCTACAAGTTCTTACTCATGCACAATAAATAACAAATTGAACATTTTATGAGGAAGGTAAATATAACTGCAACAACATAGCGACAGTGTTTGGATGACAGCAAATTGATACTAAAAGGTGTGTACATGCACAAATTTAGTAACATAGAACAAATAGCACTAAGACCGTCCACTATGTATGCCAAAACTGGGGTAAAGACAACTGTTGCTACATCTCGCACCGGTGTCCTGCAGTGGTGGGCTGATGCAGCGGAAAAAAATTAGGGACCCAGACTCTGGAGCACGTAGTTGCTCCGATGCCCAGTTCCTTCGTGCCATAAAGATTTAGTATCTTACTGCTTGGCTGCTCGGATGTGTGGACCAAAGTTGGTTGGACAAACTGCTGAAGCGGCGCCAAATATTTTTCTGACGGCATCGCTGATGAGATGGCAACAATTTAAGATACTAGGCACAAACTGTTACAGTGTCTTAGGATGTGTTTGGTTGAAGGTGTGGTATGAATGGGTTGGGACCGTGACAGTGGCTGAATCACATCTAACAAATGATTTGTAACAACGAAAGAGGGTCTAACCTTCTCTACACATGCCAGAAACTTCCTCCCACTGTCCATAGATTCAAACACAACTAGCTTCACGAATGGAGATTGATGGTGACAACGAGCAGATAGATCTTCAGCCACCCCGCTCCATTCATTGCCACTGATGGTCCTAGGGAGCTACAAGAGGAAGAAATGACTCAAATCGACCACTGGGTAAAAATCCTTCATTCCAAGTCATAGCCTGAGAGGGAGAAGAGAGGCATACCCGGTTGGTGAAGGAGTCGTCGCCGGAGGAGGAACCGCTGGAGAGGTCTTTGAAGAAGACCATGGCGACCCCGACGGTAGGATGCGAGACAGCGAGAGCGAGGAAGTGGCTATAGCTTAGGAAGGAAGGAAGGAGGAAATAGGGGAAATGTGACTTCTTGTTGGGGAGAAAAGGGGGTGAGGAAAGGGGAGGGGGCGGGGGTAGATATTTTTGCGGTAGGCCAAAATTTTGGAAATGTGGAGGGAAACTTTGCGCGCGGTGCCGCCGGACCATTCACTTTGAACGATTGTGTGCATCGCAAACGATTCTTCTTCTTTATGCGCATGGGATGAGTTTGATAATTTAAATTTTGGTGGAAATTTTCCTGGGTACGTCATTGCATAATTTAACATCGCTTGCTAATTTGGGCACACAAAAGAGCGTACAGCAGACAAACGACACTAACTGAATCGAGCAATTTTAGTAATTAAACAGAGTCAGTTGACCTAAACATTGCTCTAACAAATGACCATAATTAAAAACAAAGCCTAAGTACGCATAATTTTAACAAATCCGCTGCCGCGCTGGCTTATGCATCGTCCGTGTGAGATGAGACATCGATGACTTGTCCTGGCGACATGCCGCCGTTGGTGGACTCCGCATCCCCCCTGCTGAAGTCGACCGCGTCCTCGTCCTCGTCTTCGTCCTTGGCGCCGCCCTCAAGGTTGTAGTACTCGTAGTAGTGGCTGCGCCAGAGCTCGCGTTGGTACTCCACCGCCGATTCCTCGACGGGCAGACTCTTCTCTACCTCGACCTCGGCCACGCACAACTCCTCCTCCCAGCGCTCCTCGATCTCGGCCGCCTCCTGCATCTCCAGCTCCCGCTCGGCGACCTCATGAGGAAGCAGGTGCTCCATGGCCATTGTCGCCTTTTCGGATGTGGGTTGCATGCTGGAGTCCAAGGTGGCCTGGAATATCTTGCCATGTGCATCCTCGATCTTGGCATGGATGGCCTCGACCCAGGCCAGGGCGACATCGGCGGCACGGATGGCAGCTTGAGCGCTCTCGGCGTTTGCGGCCGCCGTCGTAGTAGTAGTTGCTGCAGCATCTCGGCTGCTGCAGTTGCCCTGTCGGCTGCCGCAGATGCCCTCTTGGCGGAAGCGGCCACGCTCAATGCAGATGCGGTGGCACTCTCGGTGTAGGAGGCGGCGCTCTCGGCACAGGCGGCGGCGCTCGGGGGGACGCGGACATCGCACGGGCCTTCACAAAGCGTTTCCACGGTGTCATCTTTGCAAGAAGGGGGTGCGGGAAAGGGGACCGGGATTCGTGGATTCGGGGATTGTCGGCACTAGAGCAGACGAGTCAGCGAAGCTTAAGGAGGGAGACTTAAATAGACCCAGATATTTTCATCACAAATGGTTCCTAAAAACAACTGTGTGTGATGTTGTAGATACTCCCTCCGTCCGAAAATACTTGTCTTAGAAATGATTGAAAATGGATGTATCTATAACTAAAATAAGTCTAGATACAACTATTTCTAGGACAAGTATTTCCGGACGGAGGGAGTATTTTTTATTAGCTGTGAAAGACGAATTTGCAGTAAAGTGGCAATGGATGGTGTTTTAAATGTAAGAGAAATTTTGTAGTACTAATACAACTGTCATGTCAAATTTTGGAAAATTTCAGAGGTCATTTGACCTTTTAAGACATTTAAGTGACTTTCTAGTCATCTAATGACCATAATTGAAATTTGAACTACATGTACATGCAACAGCTAACCATAACGGTTTGAAACTCATATTTTGTGTACTTATGTGCGATTTAATTCCATGTGCAGTAAATTGGAAGGAATTTTCAAACATATAGGTCTAAGGACTATGACACAATTAAGCATGGAGTACATGGCATTTTAATTCCAAAAAATTAAAAAATATCAGAAACACATGAAACCTTGGTTGATGTAATGTGTAAGTGCATCTAGTGCCACCGCTAGTTGGTTTTGGAGTATTAACGACAAACCTAGTTGAGGGACTAATGTGTTTGTGAGAATTGCAGGATAACACAGGTAGAAGTCCCTCATTGATTCGGTTTTCCTACCAGAGATGACCCCTAAAAATGTATGAAGACATTGATGTCAAAGGTGGTATATTAAGATATTCTCATCGAAGACTATGACAAGAGAAGACATCGCATGAAGCCTTTGGAGCTCGAAGACTTAGATCTATCGTAGTTCTTTTTCTTCTTTGTTGAGTCATAGGAACCATCGTACTATTAAGTGGGGTCCAAGAGAACCAGTCAGAATGACTGAAGTGATGCTTAACCAAAACCTATGTCTTCGAGTGAAGACTATGAGAGCAAATCTTGTCCAGAGTCGGACAAGTCAGCTTTGCTTGTAGCCCAAGTAAAGTTGTCATGTGTGTTTGAAATCTGACTGTTGGAACACGTGTCGGTTCCTTAGTGACCCAGGGTCATTTCGGACAAATCAGGTCGGGTTGCCTAGTGGCTATAAATAGCCCACCCCCTACAACCATAAACGGTTGGCTGCTCAGAGTTAGAGTACGGCTTTTGTCGTTTGAGAGCAACCCACCTTGAAGCCTTTGAGAGAGAATACCTTGCGAGGATAAAGCCCTAACCACCCAGAGCCAAAGAGTGTTAGGCATCACTTAAGTCTTCTTGTCTGTGTGATCTGAAAACTTATTACACTTGAGGACTGTGAATCCTCCAGCCGGTTAGGCGTCGCGTTCTGAGCATCCAAGAAACATTGTGGATCGCCGGTGAACGAAGTCTGTGAAGGTTTGGGAGTCTACCTTGAAGACTTACCAGAGTGATTTGGCGAGGTCTGTGTGACCTGAGCTCAAGGGGAATACGGTGAGGACTGGGTGTCCTGAGCTGCGTGTTCAGGACTGGGTGTCCGGGACTGTGTGTCCTCAGGTTTAAATACCTAGCCATCCTAACCAGACGTATAGTTGTCACAGCAACTGGAACTGGTCCAACAAATCATTGTCTTCAATGAGTCACTGGTTTCGTCCTTCCCTTCCCTTTACTTACTGTTGGTCCTGGTGAAGTCATTGTATGATTGCACTATCTTCTGTCTTCACTGAGTGACTGCTTGTTCCGATCGGCTTCATAATATCTTCCTACCTGATCCTTACTACCTAGCTTCTATTAGTCATTGTGCTTTCACTTCATTGAATACTTGACTATGGTTTGCCTAGTGTAGTCTACCTTCCGCTGCATGGTAATAGGTTTATCTCTATCGTTTGTCTTTGAAACTTCCACGTTTTGAAGACTTTCATATAAATCGCCTATTCACCCCCCTCTAGTCGATATAACGCACTTTCAATTGGTATCAGAGCGAGGTACTCCCTTGTTCTGTGTGATTCGGTTTAACCACCTGGAGTTTTAGCTATGTCGATTGCAGGGATAATTAAAGTCTCCGCTGCATGCCCCGTCTTTGATGGAACCGAATATCCCTACTGGAAGAATAAGATGCGCATGCATCTTGAAGCCATTGACGTCGACCTATGGTATGTCGTCAAGAACGGCGTTCCCAAGGCTGGAGAAGGTGTCACTGCTGCTGATGTCAAGAAGTTCATTCAACTGGACTCTACTGCCAAGAATATCATCTGTGGTCATCTGACCAAAGGACAGTATGGCCGTGTGAGTGCTTTGGAAACATCTAAGCTAGTCTGGGACTGGCTCTCCAAGGTCAACGAAGGCGTCTCAACCCAGAGAGATCAGAGAATCAGTGTCCTTCGCAACCTCTTCAACTGCTTCAAGAGAAATGACAATGAGAATGTCCAGCTCACGTTTGATCGACTCACTGACATCAAATGAGCTTCAAGCCCTTGGCGCTACTGAGATCACCAAGCATGAAGTCGTCAAGACACTACTAAGATCACTTGACAGTTCGTTTGACACCCTAGCCCTGATGATTCAAGAACGTCCTGATTTCAAGACACTCGATCCGTCTCACATACTTGAGAGGCTCAACACACACGAGTTTCAGCTTTTTGAGAAAAGAGATATATACGGTCCAAACTATGGGCGAACTCGTGCCTTGAAGGCAAAAGTTGTCTCCTCATCTGGAGAAGAATCTGATAGCAGTTCTGATGATCCTGAAGACATTGGAAAGGAACTTGCTATGCTTGTGAAGAAGTTCCAAAAATTCACCAAGAAGAAAGGCTTCAGAAAGTCTTCACGATCAAGCTCAAGGAATGATGAAGCTTCTGCTCATGACTACAAGAAAAGATCATGCCACAAGTGCAAGAAACCTGGCCACTACATCTCTGAGTGTCCGCAGTGGGACAATGAGAACAACAAGAAGAAGAAGAGCAAGGAGTATGACTCCGACGACAAGAAGAAGAAGAAATACTCAAAGTCTTCTTCCAAGTCTTCCTCCAAGTCTTCATCACACAAGAAGAGCTCATCTGGCAAGGCACGTGCGTGTGTTGGCAAGGAAATGGATTCAGAGGAGGAGTCCGCTTCTGAGGAGGCGGAGGTGGAGTCTGAGGAGGAGTCTGATTCTGGCGTTGCAAGTCTGGCTACAACATACGTTGCCAAGTCCATCTTCAACACTGAAGACAATGACTCCATCACCGACACCGATGCAAATGACAAGGACTACTCCGCTCCTACCTACTGCTTCATGGCACGCGGTGCCAAGGTAAACACACGCACTACTCACTATCAAACATCTAGTGACGATGACTCTGACTCTGGTTCCAAACCCAGCTACAAAACACTCGCTAAAATTGCAACTGAACAACAGAAAACCATGGAGCACATTCAAAAACTGTTAGACAAAAGCGATGATCTGTTAGATGCTGAAATGACTCGATCTCAGTCCTTAATTGAAGACATAAAAAATCTTCACGTTAAGTATGAGGAACTTGAAAGTCGTCATGAAACGCTCTCAATAGCTCATGAAAGGCTTTCCTACGATTATCTTCAAAGGAAGCAAGATCTTGAGAAATTGAGAGCGGCTCATGAAGATCTTCAGAAAGAAAATGAGTCGCTTCGTGCCAAACAGATCAGTTCAGCTCAGGAAGGATTTGAACCACCATGTCTTAAATGCATTGAGCGTGATAATGCTATTTCTGTTGCTGAATGTTCTACTGCTGCTACTGTTGCAATATCTTCAACTGTTGATGTGGGAACTAACCCCTCTGCTGAGGATACCACTGCTATTGCTGATGAGAATGCTAGGTTGAAGACATTGCTTGAAACAGGGATGTACAAAAGTCTTAAAGGGCATCAGACACTATGTGATGTCCTCAAAAGGCAGATTCTGAACCGAAACCCGAGGAAAGAGGGTGTTGGGTTCGTAAGGAAAATGAATGCTGATGGCTCTTACTGGAAACCTGAGCAGTACCCCAAAACCACATGGGTTGCTACAAAGGAACCTTCAGCAGATCCATCCACTCTATCTGGCTTCACTTGTGCTAACCCCATTGTCATTGTTGAATCCTTTGATGCAAACTATAAACTGTTTAAGAATCAGAATGGTGAAGTGTTTGCCAGGTACATTGGTACTAACTGCAGGAATGGACCGCCTATGAAGAAGATCTGGGTGCCGAAAAAGTGTTTGGAGAATCTTCTTGTGAATGTCATCATGACACCACAGGTGAAGAAGACAAACCCCAGACCACAGGCTTCATACGGTCCAAAGGCTTCATACAGACAGAGGACTCACCTGAGTCGCACTAACGCAAATGTTTTGTAGGGAAACCATACTCAGGCCTATGAATATGAGAGCGGTTCATCAAACCGCCATGTTCATAAGACCAAGAACTATTCTGCTTATTCTTATGAGTACTATTGTCCGCCTGCAAGACTTTTTGCTAGGGCTCCAAAGCCAAAGTTCTCAGACGCCGCACTTAGACTTATTGCTTTTAAGCCACCCTTGAAGATGTGGGTGGCTAAGAAAGCTTAACTCTCTTTTGCAGGGAAGGGTCTCCAGCAGAAAACCAAAATCGTCTAACGCTATTGCTGGGGACCTTAAACATCTTGTAGGGTGCAAGATCAAATGCCCGAATGGTCTTATTATGTACTTCATTCCTGAATCGCTTTCTACTCTCCCTATCAGTCCTAATCTGGATCTAAGCTTTCATAACCCACTGGTTCGTCAAATGTTTTTGCTTCACAATTCTCTTCGTGAAGCCTATCCCCCTAACTGCACTGTAGGGTACGACACCAGCGTCTTCAGAATAGATTATTGATAGTGGGTGTACCAATCACATGACTGGCAAAAGAAGCCTTCTTATGGACTCAACCTTACGTCCATCCGACAAGAGTCACATCACATTCGCTAACACTGGTAAAAGTAAGGTATTTGGTCTAGGTAGAGTTGCAATCTCAAAGGATCAACACATGGATAAAGTCATGCTTGTTGAATCCCTTGGCTTCAACTTAATGTCTGTCTCAACGCTTTGTGATTTGAACATGATCGTAATGTTTGGTAAATATTCCTGCCTTGTTCTAATGGAATCTGACAAGTCTCTAGTGTTTGAAGGGTATCGGAAGATGATTTGTACGTGGTAGATTTCTCAGCAGGACCACAGCTTGCCGTATGTCTTCTAGCTAAAGCTTTAGAATGCTGGCTCTGGCATCGAAGGCTAGGGCATGCTGGCATGAGGAACCTCCACACCCTTGCAAAGAAGAAGCATGTCATACGCATCGAGGGTGTCAAGTTCAAGAAAGATCACTTATGCGGTGCCTGTGAAGCAGGAAAGATGACGAGGGCCAAACATCCCTTGAAGACAATCATGACAACAACTCGACCCTCCGAACTGCTCCGCATGGATCTTTTCGGTCCCACTCATTACTCAACTCTTACTACTACTGCTTGTCTCTATGGCTTTGTCATTGTTGATGATTATTCTAGATATACTTGGGTGCACATAATCCTCTACAAGACTTAAGTGCAGGATGTCTTCAGACGCTTCGCAAATCGAGCAATGAACAACTATGGCACCAAGATAAAGCACATCAGAAGTGACAATGACACTGAATTCAAGAACACTGGCCTTGATACATATCTTGATACTTTGGCATCATGCATGAATTCTCAGCCCCGTACACACCACAGCAGAATGGCATCGTCGAACGCAAGAACAGAACACTCATTGATATGGCCCGAACGATGCTTGATGAATACAAGAATTCTGGCCTGAAGGCATTGATACTTCATGCCATACAATCAATCATGTTTATCTTCACAAGCTTCTGAACAAGACATCTTATGAGCTCCATACTGGCAAGAAGCCAAATGTCAGTTACTTCAGAGTATTTGGCGCCAGGTGCTGGATCAAAGATCCACATCACACTTCAAAATTTGCACCAAAAGCACATGAGGGTTTTATGCTTGGATATGGAAAGGATTCGCACTCCTACAGAGTCTTCAATCTCTTTCATTATAAAGTGGTTGAAACAGTGGATGTGCGGTTCGATGAGACTAATGGTTCACAAAGAGAGCACCTGCCAAATGTGCTAGATGAAGTTCCATCCAGTGAATCAATCAAACTAATGGGAACTGGAGAAATCATACCCTCTGAAGCTCAACCTGAAGAGGAACTTATCATCTCCGCACCTGATCAACCTGAAGACAATGCTCAGCCTGAAGACAATCCCTCTAACAATGACAATGACAATGATCAACAAGAGCAAAACCTTCGCCCTGTACATCCTCGTGTTGCCAATGAAGTATAGATTGAGAGAATAATTGATAGCATCAATGCACCCGGTCCGCTCACTCATTCAAGGGCAACTCAGCTAGCAAATTTTTGTGGGCACTTCGCATTCGTCTCAATAACAGAACCCAAGAAAGTTGAAGAAGCCTTCATGGAACCTGAATGGATTCAAGCCATGCAAGAAGAGCTTCAACAGTTTGAGCTGAATAATGTATGGGAACTGGTTAAGCGTCCTGATCCTCGGAAGCACAATATAATAGGCACCAAATGGATATACCGCAACAAGCAAGATGAGCATGGTCAAGTTGTCAGAAACAAAGCTCGTCTCGTTGCTCAAGGATATACTCAAGTGGAAGGGATTGACTTCGATGAAACATTTGCTCCTGTGGCTCGACTTGAAGCCATATGCATACTCCTGGCCTATGCAAGTCATCATAACACACTTCTATATCAAATGGATGTGAAGAGCGCTTTTCTCAATGGCAAGATTGAAGAAGAAGTGTATGTTGCACAACCGCCTGGCTTTGAAGATCCAAAACATCCTGACATGGTATACAAGCTCAACAAGGCACTGTATGGCCTCAAACAAGCCCCTCGGGCTTGGTATGACACACTCAAATAGTTCCTGAAGAGCAAAGGCTTCATACCTGGTTCCCTCGACCCCACTCTCTTCACGAAGACATATGATGGTGAACTGTTTGTGTGCCAAATATATGTGGATGACATTATCTTCGGCTGCACCAATCAGAAGTACAGTGAAGAGTTTGGATATATGATGCAAGAGCAATATCAGATGTCCATGATGGGAGAGCTGAAGTTCTTCCTCGGTCTTCAAATACGACAGCAACGCAATAGCATCTTCATATCTCAAGAGAAGTATCTCAAAGATTGCCTGAAGAAGTTCGGTATGCAAGACTACAAAGGCTTCACGACGCCAATGCCAGCCAAACATCATCTGGGTCCCGACGACAATGGTAAAGAGTTCGATCAAAAGGTATACCGCTCCATGTTTGGTTCTTTATTTTATCTATGTGCATCTAGGCCAGATATTATGCTTAGTATTTGCATGTGTGCTCGATTCCAAGCGGTACCAAAGGAGTCGCATCACTTAGCTGTGAAGCAAATTCTTTGATATTTGGCTCACACCCCAACTCTAGGATTATGGTATCCAAAGGGCTCAGAGTTTGATCTGGTTGGATTCTCGGATGCTGATTATGCTGGTGACAAGGTGGATCGCAAGTCTACATCAGACACATGTCATTTTCTGGGATGATCACTTGTATGTTGGTCTCTAAAGAAGCAGAACTGTGTATCTCTCTCCACTGCTAAATCTGAATACATTGCTGCTGGATCTTGCTGTGCTCAGCTTCTGTGGATGAAGCAAGCACTCAAGGACTATGGCATTCATCTGAAGCAAGTGCCACTCTACTACGACAACGAAAGCGCCATCAAGATTGCCAACAACCCAGTTCAGCACTCGAAGACAAAGCACATTGAAATTCGCCATCACTTTCTCAGAGATCATGTTGTGAAGGAAGATATTGATATCATACACGTCAACACTGAAGAGCAATTGGCAGATATCTTCACCAAGCCCTTGGATGAGAAGAGATTTTGCAAGTTAAGGTGTGAGCTAAATATCTTGGAATCCTCAAATGTCCTGTGATCAGACACACATCCTAACACTTATGCATATTGATGACTTAGATGTGGAACACACGAAGTAAAGTATATCTTCAATCAATGAAGACATGCATTCTAAGTGTGAATACATTAATGTGGAATTTGACTTCGGAGCGCCACGATAATTGTGCGCCGTGTCTGGGTCTAATACTTCCTATACGGTGGGTAACGCCACCACCAAAGGTTCTGTTTGAAATGTTTCACTCATGGCGTTACATTTGCTATGTCTTGACATTTGGTTTGGCTTCAATTTCAACATGTCTTCATGATTACCTTCACTATATTGATTATATATATACTAGTGTTCTGTCCTCTACAACATTCACTTATAGCTATGTCTTCTTGTTGAATCTTTTGAACTAAGTGAACGTGATCAGACCCTAACCTCTCTATGCTTTCTATCTCAAGCTCTATCTCTCCAAATCATATGCGTTCTATTGAAACCGTGGAATGTCTTCTCTGTGTCCTTGTCAGCAGAAGATACAAAGACAAACATTAAGTCCGTTTTCAATGCTCATTCCTTCACCTGAAACCCGGAGAAGTGGGAACGACCACCCGACAATCCAGGCGTGCGTGGGACGTGGAACAACCCCCGATATGCTGCATGATGGCCACGCGTTCCTCAGATGCGAATCGCCAGGGGCACCTGTGTAATAACATTGAGCCGCCCCTGTCCCTATAAATACACGCCTCACCACAGTCATTATCTCTTCTTCCACTCTCGCACGAACCCTAGCGCCACCGCTAGCCCTCAATGACACCGGCGACGAAGCGCTTCGCTGCCGCAACCTCTCCGACGCTGTCTTCACGCCGACCGCGGACATCGTCTTCTCCGCCGTCGCTGCAGGTGTCCTCCGTCGCCAAGTTATGGCATGGACGATCGAACTGCTCGGCCTCCTCTTCCACTCCGTCTAGAAGTTCCTTGTGTGGTAAATAAAACTTCCTTTTTACGGCCCCTTTGATCCTACAGATTCGTCACTTTCTACCACAAGTAGTTTCTGTTCACACATGTTGGATCCACTTCATACCGCATCTCATATTATGCCTAGTATGTTCACTTATGCTTCACAAAGCAGTTAGATTCCTCACTTGTACTGATCTCTGGATTCGTACAAATCTGGAACCACCTCCTTATTTATGAGTGAATGTCTTCACACGATGAGGTCAATGTCTTCTAAACTGATTTATCTTCAAAATCTTCTAAGAATGCATATGACCTCTTCCCCTTCCCTCGCACCTTAATGCTGTCACAGGTACATGTCCGTGGGAGAATCCTTTGGTTCTCATAGTCTGCATTCATTTGCAGAATTCTTACAGCATCATATAAATTCTCCCGAAGCCAGTTCCTGTTTGTCCAGCAAGCGAAAGCCTCTGAAGCCTTTGAACATGTTGAAGCCATTCAGTTTAAAGTTCATGGCTACAGAGAAATCTGCAAGGAAGGGAGGCAGACAGCATCGTGGGGGAACATCAAGAGATCTGCCTGATGACCTCTCAGAGCTTTACAAGACAGATCCTGAAGAGGATTATAATCAGTGCAAGACCCGAATCCAGTGGATACGAAGATATTGGGCAGAACAGTGGTACAAATACAGATTCGTGACCAAGGAATATGCTGAGAAGAGTGCTATCAAAAGTCCTTGGGGGTGATATTCTCTTCCGAGGCCTTCCACCCAAGAACCGAGCTGAAGCTATTGCTCAGGGTTTCTATCCGTGTATGGTCCGTGGACCTCAGCCTGAAGATGCCGACCCATCATCATTGCTATGGTGTCGTGACGATAATCTCTTCAAGCGCAACTTCCAGCATGCAAAGGCATCGGCCAAGGAAAACAAGAAGTCATTGGGACTAGACTTCAACCCTGGTCCTTCTGCTCCCCAGGCTGATGGCACATGCGATGCAGAACCCAATGTCATTGGTCCTTTCTACAACCTTGAAGGTCTCATCACCCATATCGTGGTTCAAGGGACAGCCGTGAATGAGCCTGCAGATGACGCTGAATCAGATGAAGCGCCTGCAGCGCCGAAGCCAAAGAAACTGAAGCAGCCAAAAGCTTCAAAGCCTGCCTCTGCACCAAAAATCTCACGGGCGAAGCCACTGGCCACTGCACCTCCTGAAGACAGTGTGCAGTCTGAAGACTTGTCACGCATCTCCAAGCCCTAGAAGGTCAAGATGCCTCTGCCACATACCGGCCAAGAACTGACAGCCGCTGCTATTCTGCGCAACGATGCCATTGATCTGTCCAGTGATGAAGATCTTGCAGATGACGCTCTTGAGCAACTGATCAAGAGCAAAGAAGAAGCAGAAATCTTCAACAATTTGCCTCTCTTTGACGTGGCAATCATCCATGACTTCATTGATGAGTGGTTTGAAACGCCCAACCTCAGCTTTGAAGACCTGCAACTTCCCATTGGTCTTAGTGTCGCCTTCCATGGTGCCATTGCTTCAGAGCTAGCTCTAGCTTAGCGCATCGTTGAACTGAAGCAGAAGATTGACTTTGAGAAAGCTCAGTTCAAGAAGCATATGGCCAAGCTCAGCGTGCAAGAGGTCAAGAACTTCAAGATCATGCTGCATGAGCTTAAAGAAGCCTTTCTCAAGAAGTGTGAAGAAGCTCAAGGTTCTCGTGAGCGCATGAAGAGCCTGGCTAACAAGTGTGTGCAAGCCTACAATGAGGCTGAGAAGCGCAAGGCCCTTGGGCGTCCTGGCATCGACCCCAGGATGGCTGCAAAGAAGAAGAAGAAGCCCGCTATGGCCGAACCCGATGCACCAAGGCAGGAAGCAGATCCCATTGTCTTCCCAACTAGCATGACTGGCTCGAAGCCAAAGGCCAGGTCAACCGCTTCAGAACTGAAGAAGACGAGGACTGCTGAGGCTGAAGCCAGAAAGAGGAAACATCCTAAAGCCTCTGCTACTGCTCCCTCCAAGAAGAAGCGGAAGACCAAGAAGGAACGGGCTGCTCCCATAGAGCCCTTGATTGTTGAACCCATCTCCATGGTTCGCCCAGCCACTGAACATCAAGAGCGCCAACTGACTGTCCATGAGCCTGCTTTCACAGAGGCTCATGAAGCTGAAGACTTCCCCGCAGCTGATCCCACCGCTGCTGAAGACATTGGTCGCCATGACCATGTTGAAGATGATGCAGTTCTTCCTCAGATCGAGCACCAACAGGTATCATCGCCTGTGCTAACGCACAGCGAACTCATCAGCATTGGTCGTCCTCTGACGCCAATTGCTCAGGATGCATCATGGGCTGATCACCCACAAGCACAAGAGGAAGATGACTTTGAGGCCCAGCCAACTGCAACTCCACAGGCGTCGCCAGCGTTACGCAGGCTTCGCAAAGGACCAAGCCCTCCAGTCTCCGAGCTGAAGCTAAAGCTGCTGAAGACATTCCGGCTGCATCAGCCGATGAAGAAGAAACCCCAAGAGTTCCTACACCCCCGTCTCACCAAGAAGCTGTTCTCAAGGAGAACGTGACTGTGATCGACCCTCCAGCTCATCAAGTGGAGGTTGAGAATCTTGAGGCTGCCACTGACGCTTTCATGACTGAAGCCAATGTGGAGCCTTCACCAACCCAAGCACCAGAAGTCAGCGAAGCCACTGATGCTACTGCTCCTGTTCCTGCGCCTGCTACTGGTCCTCAGTTTGACTATCATGTTGAGCACATGCCTCAGGTACAGAAGCCAATCCCAAGATTGCCCAGGTTTCTAGGTCCTGCATCAGCACCTGGATCCTTCAATGTCAACGGCTTCAAAGCAGACAACACTTTCTTCAATAGCTCCAGGAACCCCTACTCAAGGGAAAGAATATCTTCTGATCGGTTCTGGAGCTATCCACAGCGAAGCTATTACTCCTGCATTCTGTACAATCAAGGTTGCATCTTCCCACATAAGCGTCTTGACATCGAAGCAATAGCTGGTCTGCCCTGTCTGGAAGAAGCTCTGGATTGCTTCAAAGAGGTTGGATTGTTGCCGTTTGTCACCGACCAAGAGCACTGGAATGAAGAGTTGCTGCTCCAATTCTATGCCACACTTCACATCCGTGGGTACAATAGAGATCCAAAGACTTGGGTCCTAGAGTGGATGACAGGAAATGTTCATCACGAAGCCAAAGCCTTTGATATCATTGAGCTCATTGGTCTGCCCACTCCTGGAGATCCCTACGAACCTGGCTGTCAGCTTCACAGTGAAGCTATGGAGAGCATCTTTCAGAAGCCTGAACCAAACATGAGTCAGATGCTCAGTATGATGAAGCCATTGCCACAAGATGCTGCATATCCTAAGGAGTTCCTTGTTGAAGACCTTGAGTATCTGCCAAGGACTATTTATCACATCATAAGGCGAATCCTCTGGCCTATCAAAGGACATTCTCCACATGCCAAGCTGGAAGGTGCAATGAAGACTTTGGTCTTCTATATTCTTCATGGCAAATGCTTCAATGCACAGGACTTCTTCATCCGCCAACTTGCTGCATCAGGATCTGATCTATTTGGCTTGAAGTTGTACGCTCCATGGATAATGCGGCTGATTAAACTCCACTCCGCTATCTCATATCAGCCATCTGCTCGCAATCATCGGATCTTTCTGCCTGATGTGGATATGTCCGTTGAAGCCATTTATCCTAAGCCTGCCAAGGAGCCTCTTAGTCTTCAGAATGCGAAGCATCAAAGTTTTTTTCAGAACATTGAAGGATTTGAAGCAATCACTCGTGTTTATCCGTTGGCTGGAACTACACGTGCACCACATCCTGTCCTTACTGAAGCCACCGATAGCACAATTACCCAATGACCCAAGAAGCGCACTCGTGTCCTTAATGACCGAGAGCTTCTGGTGGCTCTTCATCAGAAACAGGATAGGCATCATGACTGGCTGAAGCGCCAAATGCAAAGCCTCTTGGTGGATGTCAACCGCATTCGCAATCTTGCCACCAAGAATGCCTTTGTTGCCCATGAAACCTCTCGACGCACATGGAAAGGGCTGATGCTTATGTGCTCTGAAGATGATCTTCAAGAAGATGGCTTCTCTGAACGCTTCAAGTTTGACTCCACACCTACTCGAAGGGCAGTGCTGCGATGAACTCCATCTCTTGAAGACTCTGAGTTCTCTTCCTCTGCTGCAACTGTGAATGCCAGAGTGATCGAGGACGAAGACGATGCTACTTCACCACCACCTCCTTCAGCATGCTTCGACACTGCTCCAAGTTCTTCTGCACTGCCGAACACCACCGACAACCCTGTTGCTTCACCTACTCTTCATGGGAACGAGTAGATGCTCTATGTCTTCAAACCTTTTTGGTCCTTACTGACAAAAGGGGGAGAAGCATATGAGTTTGATAGTCTTCAAGCGGGTCCACATGGGCGGTTGCTTTATATTTTGCCTCGTGTTTACAACTCTCGTTTTGATACTTTTGATTCTTCGAGTTGTAACACCTAAACTCGATGGTCGTCTGCTACTTATTTGCCACTTTGTGATGCGATGATAAATTCTGCATGTGCGACGATAAATTCCGCACTTAGATCATTTTGCAGATGTCCATTTTCCATTATGCATGTCATTATCTTCACATACCTTCACATGCATAGTGGATTGTCATCATAAGTTGAAGAGGATCTCCACAAGCACAACCTGCCATGTGCATTTGCATTCCAAAAGCAAATTACTTATATGCACATCTTCAGGGGGAGCCCTCACAGCTTATGAAGACAATTCCCTATCCTTTTACAATTTCACATATTATATTCCCCGTTGAAAACTTCAACTAGTTTTTCATCAATCACCAAAAAAGGGGAGATTGTAAGTGCATCTAGTGCCACCCCTAGTTGGTTTTGGAGTATTGACGACAAACCTAGTTGAGGGACTAATGTGTTTGTGAGAATTGCAGGATAACACAGGTAGAAGTCCCTCATTGATTCAGTTTTCCTACCAGAGATGACCCCTAAAAATGTATGAAGACATTGATGTCAAAGGTGGTATATGAAGATATTCTCATCGAAGACTATGACAAGAGAAGACATCGCATGAAGCCTTTGGAGCTCGAAGACTTAGATCTATCATAGTTCTTTTTCTTCTTTGTTGAGTCATAGGAACCACCGTACTGTTAAGTGGGGTCCAAGAGAACCAGTCAGAATGACTGAAGTGATGCTGAACCAAAACCTATGTCTTCGAGTGAAGACTATGAGAGCGAATCTTGTCCAGAGTCGCACAAGTCAGCTTTGCTTGTAGCCCAAGTAAAGTTGCCGTGTGTGTTTGAAATCTGACCGTTGGAACATGTGTCGATTCCTTAGTGACCCAGGGTCATTTCGGACAAATCAGGTCGGGTTGCCTAGTGGCTATAAATAGCCCACCCCCTACAACCATAAATGGTTGGCTGCTTAGAGTTAGAGTACGGCTTTTGTCGTTTGAGAGCAACCCACCTCGAAGCCTTTGAGAGAGAATACCTTGCGAGGGTAAAGCCCTAACCACCCAGAGCCAAAGAGTGTTAGGCATCACTTAAGTCTTCTTGTCTGTGTGATCTGAAGACTTATTACACTTGAGGACTGTGAATCCTCCAGCCGGTTAGGCGTCGCGTTTTGAGCATCCAAGAGACATTGTGGATCGCCGGTGAACGAAGTCTGTGAAGGTTGATAGTATACCTTGAAGACTTACCAGAGTGATTGGGCGAGGTCTGTGTGACCTTAGCTCAAGGGGAATACGGTGAGGACTGGGTGTCCTGAGCTGCGTGTTCAGGACTGGGTGTCCGGGACTGTGTGTCCTCAGGTTTAAATACCTAGCCGCCCTAACCAGACGTACAATTGTCACAGCAACTAGAACTGGTCCAACAAATCATTGTCTTCAATGAGTCACTGGTTTCATCCTTCCCTTCCCTTTACTTACTGTTGGTCCTGGTGAAGTCATTGTATGATTGCACTATCTTCTGTCTTCACTATGTGACTGCTTGTTCTGATCGGCTTCATAATATCTTCCTACCTGATCCTTACTACCTAGCTGCTCTTAGTCATTGTGCTTTCACTTCATTGAATACTTGACTATGGTTTGCCTAGTGTAGTCTACATTCCGCTGCATGGTAATAGGTTTATCTCTATCGTTTGTCTTCGAAACTTCCACGTTTTGAAGACTTTCATAAAAATCGCCTATTCACCCCCCTCTAGTTGATATAACGCACTTTCATAATGTCATGCCACCAAGATGATGTGGTAAAAAATTGGCATGTTTGACGAAAGTTTGGACACACACCCCTCACAAACCGGAGCAACTCACTAGAAGGCTCGTGGTTCCGAGAGGGAACAATGCATGTTTGATGACGAACGGGAGACAGCTTACTCTTACGGCCTTCAATTTTTTCTACGTTTAACGTGCACTACTACAACTGTAGTGTGAAATTTTGGAAAATTCTAGGGGTCATTTGACCTTTTAAAGACATTTGAGTGATTTTCTAGCCATTTAATGACCGTAATTAAAATTTGAACTACATCTACATGCAACGGCTAACCATAACGGTTCAAAAAAAAATCATATTTGTGTACTTGTGTGCGAGTTAATTCCACGTGCAGTAAATTAGAAGGAGTTTTCAAACATATTTGCCTCATGATATGGACACGTGCATATGTATGCATGGAGTGACATGACATTTTAATTCCAAAAACCTAAAAAATATCAAAAACACATGAAACCTTGGTTGATGTAATGTCATGCCACCAAGATGATGTGGTAAAAATTTTGGCATGTTTGACGAAAGTTTGGACACACACTCCTCACAAACCGGAGCAACTCGCTAGAAAGCTCGTGGTTCTGAGAGGGAACAATGCATGTTTAATGACGAACGGGAGATATATAGCTTCCTCTTATGTCCTTCAAGTTTTTTTCTATGTGTAACGTGCACTACTACAACTGTAATGTGAAATTTTGGAAAATTCCAGGGGTCATTTGACCTTTTAAAGACATTTAAGTGATTTTCTAGCCATTTAATGACTGTAATTCAAATTTGAACTACATTTACATGCAACAGCTAACCATAACGGTTTGAAAAATCATATTTGTGTACTTGTGTGCGAGTTAATTCCATGTGCAGTAAATTATAAGGAATTTTCAAACATATTTGTCTCACGACATGGACACATGCATATGTATGCATGGAGTGACATGGCATTTTAATTCCAAAAAATTTAAAAAATACCAGAAACACATTAAACCTTGGTTGATATAATGCCATGCCACCAAAATGATGTGGTAAAAAGATTGACATGTTTGACAAAAATTTGGACACACACTCCTCACAAGCCGGAGCAACTCACTAGAAGCTCGTGGTTCCGAGAGGGAACAATGCATGTTTGATGACGAATGGGAGATAGCTTCCTCTTACGGCCTTCAATTTTTTTCTACGTCTAACGTGCACTACTACAACTGTAATGTGAAATTTTGGAAAATTCTAGGGGTCAGTTGACCTTTTAAAGACATTTAAGTGATTTTCTAGCCATTTAATGACCGTAATTCAAATTTGAACTACATCTACATGCAAACACCTAACCAAAACGGTTTGAAAAATCATATTTGTATACTTGTGTGCGAGTTAATTCCATGTGCAGTAAATTATAAGAAATTTTCAAACATATTTGTCTCACGACATGGACACATGCATATGTATGCATGGAGTGACATGGCATTTTAATTCCAAAAAATTAGAAAATATCAGAAACACATGAAACCTTGCTTGATGTAATGTCATGCCATCAAGATGATGTGGTAAACAAATTGGCATGTTTGACAAAAGTTTGGACACACACCCCTGACAAACCGGAGTAACTCAGTAGAAGGCTCGTGGTTTCGAGAGGGAACAATGCATGTTTGATGACGAACGGGAGATAGCTTCCTCTTACGACCTTCAATTTGTTTCTACGTCTAACGTGCACTACTACAACTGTAATGTGAAATTTTGGAAAATTCTAAGGGTAAATTGACCTTTTAAAGACATTTAAGTGATTTTCTAGCCATTTAATGACCGTAATTCAAATTTGAACTACATCTACATGCAACGCCTAACCAAAATGGTTTGAAAAATCATATTTGTGTACTTGTGTGCGTGTTAATTCCATGTGCAGTAAATTAGAAGGAATTTTCAAACATATTTGTCTCATGACATGGACACATGCATATGATGCATGGAGTGACATGGCATTTTAATTTCAAAAAATTAAAAATATATCAGAAACACATGAAACCTTGCTTGATGTAATGTCATGCCACCAAGATGATGTGGTAAAAAAATTGGCCTGTTTGACAAAAGTTTGGACACACACCCTTCACAAACTGGAGCAACTCACTAGAAGGCTCGTGGTTCCGAGAGGGAACAATGCATGTTTGATGACGAACGAGAGATAGCTTCCTCTTACAGCCTTTAATTTTTTTATGTCTAACGTGTACTACTACGACTGTAATGCGAAATTTTCAAAAATTCTAGGGGTCATTTGACCTTTTAAAGTCATTTAAGTGATTTTCTAGCCATTTAATGACCGTAATTCAAATTTGAACTACATCTACATGCAATGCCTAACCAAAACGGTTTGAAAAATCACATTTGTGTACTTGTGTGCGAGTTAATTCCATGTGTATTAAATTAGAAGGAATTTTCAAACATATTGGTCTCACGGATGGGCACATGCATGGAGTGCCATGGCATTTTAGTTCCAAAAAATTAAAAAATGATCAAAAAAACCTGAAACCTTGCTTCATGTAATGTCATGCCACCAAGATGATGTGGTAAAAAAATTGGCCTATTTGACGAAAGTTTTGATACACACCCCTCACAAACCGGAGTAACTCACTAGAAGGTTCGTGGTTCTGAGGGGGAACAATGCATGTTTGATGATGAACGGGAGATAGCTTCCTCTTACGGCCTTCAGTTTTTTTATACGTTTAACATGCACTAATACAACTGTCATGTGAAAATTTGGAATTCCATTTTCTATCTGTTTTTGTAAACTAATTTGAATCTAGCTATTATCATCCACATATACAGAATGGAAAGCGTATATACACACATTAAAACAGAACATATAAGAACGGAAAACAGAGTACACACATTGAAACAGAGGAATAAACAGAGCAATAGTATGATTGTTGTTAATACATACCTATCCACGTCGAAACGACTCAACAAAATAAAACGCGTCCATGAGACCATGACCAGCAGCTCTTGCCTACAGTAGCTCTTGGCTCTGCCTGAACTCGTGTAGGCGTTCGTCCAAGCGGCCGACACACTCGTGGTACATCTGGAGCACGATATCGAGGTCCAAGTTGGCTATTTCATTGGAGATCACCAGCTCGAGGGTGCGAAGGCCATGTTCCTCTACTGCGCCCAGGTGGACACCTAGGCAAAGGAGGCGGTCGAGCCTACAGACCAGCGCATTGGCATCCAGCGGGCCGCGAACAGAGCGAACGGCGCCACCCATGCGAACGGCACGGCAGACGTCCGATGCAAGTACGGCACGACCGGCCTCTGGTGCAAGTGCGACGCTAAGGGCCTCTGCCCACTCCTAGTAAGGAATGGGGGTACTAACGGGATGTGTACCCAGCCGTGACACTGTGTAGACAGCAGGCAAGCGTCGATGGATCCGCTCTTGCTGTGCGGCGCGCCGTGCCTCTCGCTCTGCGACGAGCCACAGCCTATCGGCGCGGACATGCCTAGCTTGCTCTGCGGCGCGCCATCGATCATGTTGTGCGGCGAGCTGCAACCTGTCGGCGCTGACATGCCTATCTTGATCTGTGGCGCTCAAGCGCCATGCACTAAAGGTCTGCTCAACCCTGGCAATGACGTGCATCACGGTGTCGTCCATCGCGTTGTTGGGGAGCGCCTCAGCCTCGACGGGCCGTGGCGCCTGCTCGTTTTCCTTGTCGACGAGGTTGATGGCAGAGGTGGCGCTTTGGTGGGTTGGTATGCTTGGAAAAGGTGGATGTGCTACAGGCTGCGCTTGTCGCCTCCGTGCATCGCGCACTGTGTTTATGCACAATACTGCTGGGTGGAAGGAAACATGTGAGGAAATGGCGGGAAACAGTGGCGTGTTCATAAAACACCATCAATTAATGAAACTTAGCATAGAAGGAACATCAAGCTAGCACAAGAAGTAGATGAGGATCAGATGAACACGGACCACACTAGGGAACCCGTCAGTGATGAATTCATCAATCACAAACGATTGAATACTAGCAAGTGTTTGCCCACAACACACATGGCTTATTCCATCACAAACAGGTCAGATGGATCAACTGTATGCCACGTATCGCACAAAAATAAAATAAAAAACAAGGACCTTGAGATTAAATTAACTCATGGGATGGGTCATATCAGTCATTTAATTTGCCAGATATGACCCATCCTATCAGTTAATTTAACATCAACACAACTTCCCATTCAGTCACCCATTTGATGGTTGCTCCAGCCTGAGCACACTTAACTTGAGAGTTCTCTTACATGAGCTACTGGTGGAACAGCTAGTCCTTGGTGATATAGGATGCCTCTTCGCATCCTTATGGCGTATCTGGATGACCGCCCGTCCCCCAATCGCCAATAGATGTGTGTAGATAGAGCATATCACATACGTCTTATTAGAAGCAATCGTCTGTGTTATTATCGGTCTTCGCACACATTTCTGATTATAGACCTGTTTGCCGCGTATCACACACATCTTGATATATTGAACCGTTTCTGTTCTCTTGTCTCAACGCAAACAGTTCATCCGAGTGAACCGCATGATGTATATCGCACACACCTTGAGCTGGCTGACCGTTTCTTTTGTGTTGCCTAATCACAAACATTTCATCCGAGTGAATCGTATGATGTACATCGCACACACCTTCATCTGGCTGCCCGTTTCTTTTGTTCCTCCTCATCGCAAACAATTAATTGAACTGAACCGTGTGCCCTGCCTCGCACAGGCAACTAAAATATGAACCGTGTTTCATCCGGCTGCCCGTTTCTTTTGTTCCTCCTCATCGCAAACAATTAATTGAACTGAACCGTGTGCCCTGCCTCGCACAGGCAACTAAAATATGAACCGTGTTTGATGCATCCTCCATCGCAAATGTTTTGCACCTTTTTGACGGGTTTTACACCACCGTTTGCGATTATTGCATCGCACACAGTTTCGGTTAAGGGTCTCTGATCATAGTGTCGCATTAGCAGCATCCTGCAGTAGTGTGAGGAGCTCCCGCCGCGTGCGCACCTCCGCATTGTGCGCCTGCCGCACCGCCAGCACCAGGATCTGCTACGGATCCAGATGCTAGTCATGCGGCAGCGTGACATCTACGTATGATAGCGGCTGCCTGTATGATACGTCTCCATCGTATCTATAGTTTTTGATTGTTCCATGCCAATATTCTACAACTTTTACATACTTTTGACAACTTTTTATACTATTTTTTGGACTAACATATTGATCTAGTGCCCAGTGCTAGTTCCTGTTTGTTGCATGTTTTTTGTTTCGCAGTAAATCTATATCAAACGGAGTCCAAACGAGATAAAAACTTATGAAGATTATTTTAGGAATATATGTGATTTTTGGGAAAAAGAATCAACGCGAGACGATGCCCGAGGGACCCACAAGGATGGAGGGTGTGCCCCCACCCTTGTGTCAACCTTGTAAGTCGGTTGGAGGTGTCCTTTGGATGCAAGGAAGCTAATATCCGGATAAAAACCGTGTTAAAATTTCAGCCCAATCAGAGTTACGGATCTCCAGAAATTTAAGAAATGGTGAAAGGCGAGAATCTGGGAGCGCAGAAACAGAAGGAAACAAAAGAGAGAGAGATCCAATATCGGAGGGGATCCCGCCCCTCCGCCGCCATGGAAGCCAAGGACCATAGGGGAAACCCTTCTCCCATCTAGGGGGAAGGTCAAGGGAGAAGAAGGGGGGGGGCTCTCCCCCTCTCTCCCGGTGGCGTTGGAATGCCGCCGGGGCCATCATCGCGACAATGGTCTACACCAACAACTTCACCGCCGTCATCACCAACTCCCCACCTCTATGCAGTGGTGTAACCTCTCTTTTACCCGTTGTAATCTGTACTTAAACATGGTGCTCAACGCTATATATTATTTCCCAATGATGTATGACTATCCTATGATGTTTGAGTAGATCCGTTTTGTCCTATGGGTTCATTGATGATCGTGATTGGTTTGAGTTGCATGTTTTATTATTGGTGCTATCCTATGGTGCTCTCCGTGTCATGCAAGTGTGACGGATCCCCGCTGTAGGGTTTGCAATATGTTCATGATTTGCTTATGGTGGGTGGCGTGAGTGACAAAAGCACAGACCCGAGTAAGTAGGTTGTTTGAAAATGGGAATAAAGAGGACTTGATACTTTAATGCTACGGTTGGGTTTTACCTTAATGATATTTAGTAGTTGCAGATGCTTGCTAGAGTTCAAATCATAAGTGCATATGATCCAAGAAGAGAAAGTATGTTAGCTTATGCCTCTCTGATACGTCCATTTTGCATCATATTTTCTTACTGTTATTTATGATGTTTTTATCCATAATAATACTTTTTGGAGTAATTCTAATGCCTTTTCTCTCATAATATGCAAGGGTACACACAAAGAGGGAGAATTCTGGCAGCTGGAAATCTGGACATGGAAAAGCTACGTCAGGCCACCTATTCTGCACAACTCCAAACAAGCTGAAACTTCACGGAGATTTTTTATGGATTATTTGAGGAATATTGGAGCAAATAACTACCAGAGGGTCCCACCAGGTGGGCACAACCCACCTGGGTGCGTGAGGGAGCCCAGGCGTGCCCTGGTGGGTTGTGCTCACCCAGGCCCACCTGCGGTGCCCATCTTCTGGTATATAAGTCATTTTTACCTAGAAAGAATAAGTAGAGGACTTTCGGGACAGAGCGCCACCGTCTCGAGATGGAACTTTGGTAGGAGCACTTTTGCCCTCTGGCGGAGCGATTCCACCGGGGGAACTTCCCTCCCGGAGGGGGAAATCATCGTCGTCATCATCACCAACAACTCTCCCATCTTGGGGAGGGCAATCTCCATCAACATCTTCAATAACACCATCTCCTCTCAAACGCTAGTTCATATCTTGTGTTCAATCTTGTTACTGGAACTATAGATTGGTGCTTGTGGGTGACTGGTAGTGTTGATTACATCTTGTAGTTGATTACTATATGGTTTATTTGGTGGAAGATTATATGTTCAGATCCAATATGCTATTTAATACCCCTCTGATCTTGAGCATGTTTATCATTTGTGAGTAGTTACTTTTGTTCTTGAGGTCACGGGAGAAATCATGTTGCAAGTAATCATGTGAACTTGATATGTGTTCGATATTTTGATAGTATGTATGTTGTGATTCCCTTAGTGGTGTCATGTGAATGTCGACTACATGACACTTCACCATATTTGGGCCTAAGGGAATGCATTGTGGAGTAGCAATTAGATGATGGGTTGCGAGAGTGACAGAAGCTTAAACCCCAGTTTATGCGCTATTCCGTAAGGGACCGATTGAATCCAAAAGTTTAATGCTATGGTTAGAATTTATTCTTAATACTTTTCTCATAGTTGCGGATGCTTGCGGGAGGGTTAATCATAAGTAGGAGGTTTGTGCAAGTAAGAACAACACCTAAGCACCGGTCCACCCACATATCAAATTATCAAAGTACCGAATACGAATTAAGCCAACCTGATGAAAGTGACTAGATGAAATTCCCGTGTACCCTCAAGAACGCTTTGCTTATCATAAGAGACCATATTGGCTTGTCCTTTGCCTCAAAAGTATTGGGCTACCTTGCTTCACTTTTGTTACTATTATCGTTACTTGCTCGTTACAAATTACCTTGCTATCAAACTACTCTGCTACTTACAATTTCAGCACTTGCAGACATTACCTTGCTGAAAACCACTTGGCATTTCCTTCTGCTCCTCGTTGGGTTTGACACTCTTACTTATAGAAAAGATCTACAATCGATGCCCTATACTTGTGGGTCATCACTCTCCCTCATATAAAATTGCAATACTGATTACCGGTCTAGTTATTGATTGCCTAGGGACAAATAACTTTCTTGTGACAAAAAGCTCTCTACTAAAACTAACTTAGTTGTTTCTTTATCTAAACAACCCCTAGATTTTATTTACGTGCTCTTTATTATCTTGCAAACCTATCCTACAACACCTACAAAGTACTTCTAGTTTCATACTTGTTCTAGGTAAAGCGAACGTAAAGCATGCGTAGAGTTGTACTGGTGGTCGATAGAACTTAAGGGAATATTTGTTCTACCTTTAGCTCCTCATTGGGTTTGACACTCTTACTTATTGAAAGAGGCTACAATTGATCTTGTGATGATGGAAATGGTACGTATGTGGACCACTTTGGCTTCGCCTAAAAGCCCCTGAGCCGACTATCTCCTGGCACAGCCAAAGCATTTCCTCGCCCGAGGCCTGCTCAAAGCTAACTTGAATCAGAAATAGCTTGCTGCTTCTCCGAAACCTTCACCAGCTTGTGTATCCTTGTAAGGTCGCGGACCCGACGTAAGAACGAGAAACATGAGTCTAGCATGACATAAACCCAAACCCCGACACTTTTCATACTTCTCATCTCAGGACAAGTCACAAAAGAGGTAAGACGCTATAGCCAGTGAAGGAACGGGAAAGAAGAATCAGTGGATTGACCAATAATTTATACGTGGGTTATCAAGACCTTTTTCTAGCGCCATTGCCGGGGAGCAATAGCGTGGAGTGAATATTCTCGTGTGTGCTTGTTTGCTTTATCACTAAGTAGATTTTATTTGCTATTCTAAGTTCTTCTCTATCCTTAGTTATGGATATGGAGCACGAAATACCAAAAAAATAGGTGTACCTGCTACTCATGGAGATGGGGAACCTCCTAAAACCCTCGATGATTGTTATGTGAAAGATATTATGCACTACTTCGATAATCCTGAGAAAACCCCATTCAACTATATAATGGGAGTAACGTTGGATTAATGTGAATACTTTAGGAATTATCGCTTGACTCAAAAAGGGAAATTATTATGGGATCAAATTTATATGTTGCATTGGTATGCTCGGAAACTATGCTTGAGATATGATTATACTTCTTGCTCTAGGATGAAGGCTCCACACCTTCCCTTTTCATGCAAATTTAAAGATGATAAAGCCTTGGCTTCTTATGTTAATGGTATATATGATTACTATGATGTGGAACAAATAGAAGAATTCGTCGCTTTTATAGGTGCTTTTGAAATTGAATCTTTGTTTAAAGAGTGTGAAAATCTTTATGATGCTGTTTACAGACCTGAAAATTTAGCTATACTCAAATATTGCTATGAGAATTATGAATACAATGCCGATATTGATGTGTTTGTTGGGAAAGTCTCCGCTGTCCAAGAAGAGACTAATATTTTGCAGGAATCTGTGGGAGAAGAAATTGATGACACCGTGAGCTCATTAGATGAAAAGATGACGAGGAGAGCGAAGAACAAAAGGAGGAAGAGCGGATTAGCTACCCGTGCCCACCTTATAATGAGAGTAACTCTTCAACTCATACATTGTTTAATTTCCCTTCGTGCTTACCGAAGGATGATTGCTATGATAATTGCTATGATCCCTTTGATTCGTTTGAAATATCCCTTTTTGATGAACTTGATAATTGCTATGCTTGTGGCCAAGATGCCAATATGAATTATGCTTATGCAGATGAACTTGCTATAGTTCCTTATTGCCGGGGTACTGATCCACGGGCACCTATGGGACCGGCGGACCGAGTCCCTTTCGGTTCGGCGGGGGCGGAGATCGTGCAAAGAGCAAATCGAGGCGATACACACGAGCGATTTACCCAGGTTCGGGCCGCACGGATGCGTAAAACCCTACTCCTGCTTTGTGGTTTGTATTGATTTCTTGCTCGGGAGCGCGGAGTGCTACAGTACACTTCAGCAGCTAACAAGACCGAGCGTGAGTGTTTCTGAGCTGGCTAACCCCCTCTACGTTGCGCATGGGCCTCCTTTTATATGCTCAAGGGGTCACCAACATGTGGCAACGGAGGCAAAGGGTAAAAATGGAAAGGTGCTGCGGTAGGCACAGCTACCTGCTACAGTGTATCATACCTAACCCTGACGGCAGGGGACAAGGGCAGTAAATGCCCGTCTGCGTCCCCTAAACAGTGTAAAAGGGACCGTTAGGGACGCCACCGCTCGCCATGATGGCAAACTTGTCAGCGCCGCTTGCCATCGCACGCCGCTGGCTACACAGCCTTCCGCCACGTATGCCTGGAAGGGCCCCAAAGCGACACGTTGGTGGATGTGCTGGAGCGCGGGCACGGAGAGGTGGCTTGTCGCGGCAAGCGCCTTGCCGCGGTTGTTGTCTTTTCGCGTCCGGGAGCTTGTCGCTCACCGGGCCTTGCCGGGACGCATGGTGCGCCGCGGAAAGTTCCTTGAAATGCCTTGGGTGGCCTTCCCGGCAAGCTCCTCTTGCCGGGGTCTTGAGATGCTTTTGTTAGCCTTCCCGGCAAGCTCCTCTTGCCGGGGTCTTGTCTTCTTGGCTTGGACACTTTGTTCTTAAATGGCTCCAAAGGAACCACGGAGGACCTTGGCGGTCACCCGACAAGCCTTGCCGCGGGATGCTGCGACTGCCCGTGCACAAGTTCGGGATACTAGGGTACCCTTACTCTAGTACACCGACAGGAGCCCCCGGGCCTAGACCATACACGGTGCCGAGCGCTGTTGGGCCAGGCCCAAAACAGGGCACGGGCACGCGCGGCCTAGGTTATGCCGTATCTCACTCCGTATCCACCGCGCCCTCCCCGAACGGCACGCGTTGAATGCGGCATCGTGGGAGAGATCGTGGGTGGTTTATTTATTCGGAAATGCGGAACGTCCGCCCCCTCCCTCTTTATAAGCAGGGGAAAACAGGGGCAGTTCGCCCACTCACCCGTTGCTGCTTCCAATCTCAAAAATCTCCGCCGCTCCCTCGCCTTCCCAAAGCAGAGAGGGAGAGAGAGCAGCGCTCCGCCCCCCATCACCACCAGCACCACCAATGCCGTCGACCTCCTCCCCTGCTTCCGCCATGGCTCCAAAAGCCGACAAGGGGAAGGTCATGAAGTCGACCGAGGCACAGCGGCTCGCGGCGCTGCGGAAGGAGCGGGCCATCTTCCCCCCAAGCTTGGCACGAAGGAGCTGAGGGAGAACTACTACCTTTTCTGGTCGGCGGAGACGCGAGCGCATCCACGCACGAAGGTACTCCCCGCCGCCGCTTGGAAGAAGGCTCCGAATGGATACCCCTTCTTTGCTCTGTTCTTCTACTGCGGGCTCTGCCCGCCTTTCTCTGAATTTTTCTGCGACATCATGAATACCTATGGATTCCACCTCTTTGACTTCACCCCCAATGCCATCTTGACCATGGCAGTTTTCGCACATCTCTGCGAAAACTTTATCGGAGTCCTTACCAACGTAGCCCTCTTCCGCCACTTCTTCATACCCCGAGTAGAGAGAGGAGAGCCTCTATCCGGCGGAATCGCCTGGATCTCAAGGGCCGGCAAGAAGGAAACCTATCTGGAGGGAGAATTCCGCGGCAAGTGGGAGGAGTGGAGAGCTGATTGGTGCTGGATTGACGAGGAGAACCCGCAGCCATTCACCACCCGGCGCCAAACCCCAGTAGCACGCGGCAGCGATTGGAGTGACGTGGCCCCGGAAGACGACAGGCTGAAGATTGCCGTCACCAGGATCCTGCGCCTCAGGCTTGCTGGGCTTACTGTAGGCGCTGTTGGCGCGGACTTTCCTCACTGCTGCATTGCCTCCCTGCAGGAACGGGGGAGGCCCACTTGGGAGTTCAAGAACGCGGCAGACATCATGAGGCTGCGGCCAGGCCTCAACTTCAACTTCACAGTTTTGGAGCTCAACGCGATGCTCCAGGAGCTTTTCAAGTATGACCCCCAACATCCCAAAGTTTTCAGGTTGCCGGGGGGCGTCGTTCCGCTGTGCAACAATTCCTCGCTCGACCGCATCCGTGCAATGATGCCGGAGTGCGACTCGCATGGAATTGTGCCAACTTGGCAGGAGCCTACGGACGACGTCGTGCAGCAGTTCTTCGATGACTTGGTAGAAGTGCCAATCCGCTCCGACGAGAAGGACAGCCTCACCCACGACACCACTGATGCAGAGATGGCGCTCATTGCCACTAGGCTGGAAGAGGCAGCGGCAGCCGCAGCCGCGGGCGAGTTTGGATTCACCGTGGAGGAGGCAGATGCAGCAGAAGCGGCAAGCCGTGCCGAGCGAGGGGAGCCTGCCGGCAAGAAGGAGCTTGCCGGGCGTGACGCCGAGCCGAGCGAGCCCGCCAAGGACACGAGCGGCTCGTTGGAAATCAACTCCTCTTCCTCCTCATCTTCAGGCAGCTCGCCGCAAGCAGAGCCTCCATCCCCACCAAGAAGGCGCCTCCGCAAGGCCAGTGACATGGCGGAGCAGCAGGCGAGCGAACAGCCGCCGCGCCACGCGACACGCTCCACCGCGACAAGCACTGCTGCCGCGGGAGCATCTCACGCTGCAACGGGAACTGGAGCGGGGCCCTCCCGGACCACCGCTTCTACTCCAGCCGGAGCGGGGTCGTCTCAGACCACCGCCACTGCTCCCGCCAAGCGGCCAAGGGAAGCCACCCCTCCGCCTCCTCGCGCCGGACGTGAACCAGACTTCGACTTCTCTGTGTTCAGCTCCGACGAGGAAGGAGAAGAAGAGTAAGCTTTTCTTGCTGTACTTGCAATTCTTGAATCCTTGTTGTTTGTCTTGTTTCTCACTTGCTTTTCTCTGAACTTGTTCCTCTTTAGGACTCTGGCCCAGAGAGCGGCAAAGAGAGCTAAGGTCCCGGTGATCATCATCGAGGACGAGCCCACTGCGACAGCAGGTGGCGCGCCCGAGACAACCTTGCCGGACCCAGCGACTTTTCCCCAGAGCAGCCCCCAGCATAAGTGTATGATTTACTTTCCGTTGTGAGGTGCGCATGGGTACTTGTCTTTGCTGATATCTGCTTGTTGACTTGTGTAGGAGCCGAGCAGCCCCACCAGGAGCCAAGGGAGAATCCCCCGACAAGGGAGAATTCTCCGGCAAGGGAGGGCTTCCCGGTAAGGGAGAAGTCTCCGGCAAGGGAGGGTTCTACGGCGAGGGATAGCACCAGCGGCCCCCCGACGGCGGAGACCACGACTGTAGAACCTGGTGCAGGTACTCCTCTTGCTTCAAAACTTCCCTTGGGTTCTTCTTCTTTTGATCTTCTTGGGTTTTTGCTGAATTTTGCTTGACTCTTCTCCCCTTGCCGGCTGTCAGACCCATCTGCTGCGGAGCAGATGGAGACCGAGGTCGCCGCTGAAGACGTAGCCGGCGCTGGTGATCCCACCGGCGCCGAGGCCGCCAAGGCTGCCGCCACAGCAACTGGCGAGGGGTCTGGCGATCGTACTGACGGCCCAGAGGCCGCAGGAGCGCCAGGCGCTACGCCGACCGCCGACCCGTCCGCCGAAGCCGCAGCGCCAAGCTCCAAGGAGCCCCAGCCGGGCGTCTACTTGAAGGCCGGCGATGGCGTCTTCATCATCCTCCCCTGGGCGTCAAGCTCCAGGGCGCCGGTCAAGGGAGAGACCTTCGACGAGGAGGTGCTTGCCTCCGCTGGGTTGATGGTGGTTGACGCGCCAAGCAGCAGCAACGAGCCTGAGGAGGAGCGACTGCTGTGGAAACTGGTGTCGCTCTACCGCGTGCGGCAAGCCAAGCTGGAGTCCCGCGAGGCACTGGTCGCGAAGGCGGGAGCTGATATCGAGAAGCGCGCAGAAGAGCTCGGGGGTTTCCATCGGGAAGCCCTCTGATCCCTGGTAGAGGAGCGGGAGCAGCTTGCTGAAGCGCAGAAGGCCTTCCTCCTTGAGAAGGCCGAAGTCGAAGAGCGGCAGCGACTTGCCGCTGTGAAGGTAGGCGCGGAGGAGGGCGAGCTAGCGCAGCGGAAGGTCAATCTCGACGCTCACGAAGAGGAGCTTGCCACGCACGAGGAAAAACTCGGCGGAGCCCTCAAACAAGCAGAGGACGCCGCCACCGCCGAGGCCGCCAAGGAGGAGTTGAAGACGAAGGTGGCGCGGCTGGAGGCCGATCTCTCCGAGAAGGGCAAGGAGCTCAGCGCCGCCAAGGTCTCCAACGTGGATCTTGAGTTGAAGCTAACCACTTTGACCAAGACTCTGGACAGCGCCAAGAAGCGGGAGGCGGCCTTGAAGGAGGAAATCAAGGCCGACAAGGCGCTGCTGGAGAGTGCTGCCGCCGCCCAGAACGCTTTCAGGGAGACCGTGACACACTGGACGGAGAGTCTTGTGAATGCCGCCACGGACATCGACAAGGAGCTGGCGCAACTGGGGATGGAGGATCTCGGGTATCCCTCCGACGAGAACCTCCAACCTAGCGCCAAGCTCGTCTTGTTCTTCAAGGGCGTGGCGACGGCCCTCCAGCGGCTCCGGGAGAAGATCCCGAAGCAGCTGGCCGACGAGTCGCGCAAGATCTGCGCGGGAGCTCTTCAGAAAGTGTTGATGAAGGTAGCCTTCCGCAATCCGGGCCTCCGCCTCACCAACGTCCTCATGACCTTGCCGCCGGATGCTGATCTGGAGGAGCTCAAGGCCCTTGTCGCACCCATTGTGGACAAGGTGAGCGGGATCAAGAGGGTCGAAGGCGATCGCGTAGATTAGGCCGCCCATTTCTTCTTTCCTTGTCGCTGTTTATCATGTCATGAAAACAATCTGTTAGAACCGCGACAAGATATTTTTGTAATATAACTCTATTCTGGGCAATGATCGCAACGTTATTCCCTTTACTTGATTCCTCCCTTTGTATGTTTTTGCCCTACGCTTTTAGGGAACTTTCCGGTGCAGGCACCTGAGCCACGAGCGCTGAGTGTGAAACGTCAGCAGCCTGCTGGTGGTGCCGCTACCGGCAAGAAACCTTGTCGCAACTAGTTGCAGCTCACTTAAGTTGTTGAGCGGACTCGAAACAAAATAAGGGCGCAACTAGCTACGAGTTGGTTCCTCCGCGCATAGGTTTTCCATACAAAGTGCGATCGTTCAAGGGAGATAACTTAAAATTTAAAAAATTTGATTGCTCAAACTTTGGCAACTTAGCTTTTCTGTTGTTTGCTTCCCGGCAAGGCGAAACTTTCTTGAACGACGTCTGGTCCATACCATCGTCTTCTCCTTTCCCCCCAGGCAAACTTGTGGGCGAGGGGAACCTTCCTTTCATAAGAAAGAAGAGACAATACAGGTATGGAGCTTTACGGCTCGTTATTGCTTACCGCGGAGTAGGTGCTGCACAAAGTGTCAGATCATATATGCCAAAAATAGAAAGCATGAAATCGACAAAATGTGCGGAGCATATGAGCTTATGCACGGGGTCTGCGCCCGGCTTTGTACAAAGGATTACATGCAACAGCGGCAAGACTTGTACAAAAGGTGGTTGCCGGAACAGATTCCGGCAACCGCGCCTTATGGGTAAAATTTATGAAGATGCTCAATGTTCCAGGGTTGCTCAGCGGAATTCCATCTTCGGTCTCAAGGCGGACAGCGCCAGGCCTAGTGACCTGTGTCACCCGGTAAGGGCCTTCCCACTTCGGCGTCAACTTGTTGGAATTCTTGGCGGACTGAACACGCTGAAGAACAAGGTCACTTTCCTTGATACTTCTGGCATTAACTTTGCGGCTATGGTAGCGGCGCAAAGCTTGCTGGTAGCGAGCAGCTCGCACAGCAGCCTGATGACGGTCTTCCTCAAGGAGCAGCGTGTCATCTTGTCGCAGCTGCTCTTGCTCGAGCTCATCATAAGCGAGCACTCGAGGTGACCCGTATACGAGTTCCGTGGGGAGAACTGCCTCTGCTCCATAGACTAGAGCGAAAGGTGTCTGGCCAATGGCTCGATTTGGCGTCGTCCTGATCGACCAAAGAACCACCGGCAGCTCCTTGATCCAGTTTCTTCCGCACTTGTGCAGCCTGTCGAAAGTTCTGGTCTTGAGCCCGCGCAGCACTTCAGCATTCGCCCTCTCCGCTTGACCGTTGCTTCTCGGGTGAGCAACAGAAGCGAAGCAGACCTTGGCGCCAAGATCTTGGACGTACTACATGAAGGTGCGGCTCGTGAATTGTGTACCATTGTCGGTGATTATCCTGTTAGGGATCCCGAAGTGGCAAACAATCGACCTGAAGAACTTGACTGCTGACTGTGCTGTCACCTTCCTCACTGGTTCCACTTCCGGCCACTTTGTGAACTTGTCGATTGCAATGTACAAGTACTCAAAGCCCCTGACAGCTCGGGGAAAGGGGCCGAGGATGTCGAGCCCCCAGACCAAAAATGGCCAGGATAAAGGGATCGTCTGGAGAGCTTGAGCTGGTTGGTGTATCTGCTTGGAATGGAACTGGCACGCTTCACACTTGGTTACTTGTGCAGTTGCATCCTGGAGGGCTGTTGGCCAGAAGAAACCTTGCCGAAATGCTTTGCCGACAAGTGCCCTTGCGCCAATGTGGTGTCCACATATGCCTCCATGTATCTCTGCCAACAGCTTTTGTCCGTCTTCGCGGTGAATACACTTCAATTTCACACCGTTGAGTCTTCTTCTGTACAGTGTCTTGTCGACAAACTGGTACATACTTGACTGCCGGGCTACTCTTTCCGCTTCTTCTTGCTCTTCGGGAAGTTCTCCTGTCTGAAGGAAATGGACAATCTGCTGTGCCCATGCTGGAGCTTGTGGCTCGACAACAAGGACTAAAGGCAAATCTGCGGCTGCGGGAACGTCCGCTTCTACGGCAAGAACCTGCGGGTCTGCCGGAGCTTGACGTTCCCCGGCAAGCTTGCCGGAGCAAAACTTGTCGGGAGCTTCTGCTTCAACGGAACAAACCCTAGGGCTTGCCGGAGCAGACTGCTCCTCAGCGCTCTTGGCGTTGATCTTGGGGACTGCTGCGGGAACATCCGCTTCTACGGCGAGAAGCTGCGGCTCTGCCGGAGCGTGACGTTCCTCGGCAAGCTTACCGGAGCAAAACTTGTCGGGAGCTCCTGCTTCAACGGAACAAACCCTAGGGCTTGCCGGAGCAGGCTGCTCCGCAGCGCTCTTGGCGTTGATCTTGGGGACCTTCTTGGCGGCGGCTTCAGGAAGCTCTGCCGGCAAATAGTCACCAGAAATCAACTTCATCTTCTTGCTCTGTCCAGTTGATGGTGTTACGGACGATTGAGTCAGCTTGAGCACAAAGATCCCTGGTTCCACAGGTAACTTAAGTGCGGTGCACTTTGATAGGCCATCGGCAATGGCATTCTGAGCTCTTGGAACATGCTCCATCTGCAGGCCCTCAAAGTGCTCTTCTAGCTTTCTCACTTCTTCGACGTAAGCTTCCATCAACGGACTCTGATAACTCTTGTTCACTTGGCGGACGACAAGCTGTGAGTCACCTCTGATAATGAGCTTCTTGATCCCAAGGTCTGCCGCGATCCTGAGACCGGCAAGCAAGCCTTCATACTCTGCAGTATTGTTTGTTGCTTGCTCCTTGGGAAAGTGCATCTGGACTACGTACTTGAGGTGCTCTCCGGTGGGTGCGACAAGCAGCACGCCAGCGCCGGCGCCTTGCAGCGAAAAGGCACCATCAAAGTACATCAACCACTCTTTGCTTGCTTCCTTGACGGGGATGCTCGTTTCTGGAATTTCTTCGTCTGGTGTTGGCGTCCATTCTGCTATAAATTCTGCCAATGCTCTGCTCTGTATAGTTGAAGTACTTTCAAACTTGAGGCCAAAGCTTGACAGTTCCAGTGCCCACTCAACAATCCTGCCTGTCGCTTCTGGATTCTGTAGTATCCTCTTCAACGGAAAGCGAGTGACAACTGTTATCTCATGTGCTTGGAAGTAATGGCGCAGCTTTCTCGAGGCCATGAGAAGGCCGAAAAGCAATTTCTGTACTCCAGAGTACCTTGACCTAGCCCCCTGCAGAAGGGAACTGACAAAGTAAACTGGGCGCTACACCATCTTCTTCTGTGTCTCCTCGTGCATCTGCGCAGATCCATCTTTGTCGGGAGCAGAGCTTGTCGGAGAAGCTCCCTGCTTGTCACTGGATGTGCTTGACGTGGTTGCTGGCTCGTCATCTGCTTCCCTCTATGCTACTAACGCATCACTAACCACTTGATTGGTTGCCGCTATATACAGCAGCAACTTCTCTTGTGGCTTAGGTGCGACAAGTATTGGAGGGGAGGACAGGTATCTCTTCAAGTCTTGCAGCGCAGCCTCCGCTTCCAGAGTCCATTTCATTGGACCTGCCTTTTTCAATAATTTGAAAAACGGCAGGGCGCACTCAGCAAACCTAGAGATAAACCTGATGAGAGCAGCCACGCAACCGGCAAGTCTTTGTACATCCTTGACGCGCTTTGGTGCTTCAATCTGCTCAATGGCCTTGATTTTGTCGGGATTGGCTTCAATTCCCCGCTGAGACACGAAGAACCCGAGAAGCTTGCCGGAGGGAACTCCAAACACACACTTCTCTGGGTTGAGCTTGAGGTTGATCTTGCGCAGATTTGCAAAGGTCTCGTCTAAATCTTGAATCAGGGTTGCTCTGTCCTTGCTCTTGACCACTATGTCATCCATGTAGGCTTCCACATTTCTGTGTATTTGTGGCTCAAGAGCGACATGGACTACTCTTGCAAATGTTGAGCCAGCATTTTTTAATCCGAAAGGCATCCGTATGAAACACTACGTGCCACATGGAGTAATAAATGCGGTCTTCTCCTCATCTTCTTCTGCCATGAAGATCTGATGATATCCTGAGTATGCGTCAAGAAATGAAAGCAAATCACATCCGGCTGTGGAGTCAACAATCTGGTCAATGCGCGGCAAAGGAAATGGGTCTTTGGGACAAGCTTTGTTAACATCAGTAAAATCGATACAAAGTCTCCATTTCCCATTCGCCTTGCGCACGACTACAGGATTGGCCAACCACGTGGGATGGAGCACTCCTCTGACAAGGCCTGCTGCTTCCAACTTCTTGATCTCTTCTGCAATGAATTCTTGGCGCTCCACTGCCTGCTTCCTGACTTTCTGCTTGACGGGCCGCGCATGAGGACAAATGGCAAGGTGGTGCTCAATCACTTTCCTGGGAACACCGGGGATGTCAGACGGTTGCCACGCAAACACGTCGACATTCGCCCGCAGGAAAGCAACAAGTGCGCTTTCCTATTTGGGGTCGAGAGTGGCACTGATGGTGAAGGTACCACCAGTGCCACTCTCCTTGGCGGACACCTTCTTCGTCTCTGGCAGAGCTGCCATCGTCTTCTTACACTTGTCGGTGGAGCTCGATGGTGCGTCCTCGACGGCGGCGCAGCACTCCGAAGAGGTGCGCTTGCCGGAGTGGGCATCAGAACTCTTGCCGGACTTGGTCTTCTTCCCCCCGGGAGCTTCAGCGGCAAGTGACTTGTGATCTGCTGCGGCTGCTGCTTCCCGGTAGATCTTGTCGGCGCAGATAAGAGCATCCTTCTTGTCGCCAGGGACAGAGATGACGCTTATCGGGCCTGACATCTTCAGCATGTTATATGCGTAGTGAGAGGCTGCCATGAACTTGGCGAGCGCTGGACGGCCAAGTATCCCATTGTAAGGCAATGGAATATCGGCAACATCAAATGTGATCCTCTCAGTCCTGAAGTTCAGCTCGCTGCCAAATGTTACTGGCAGCGTGACTTTCCCCTTCGGCTTGCTCCTTCCCGGATTGATTCCTTGGAATGTGCCGGTCTCTTCGAGCTCGCTGTCAGGGATCTGGAGTTTCTGGAGTACAACGGAGGAGATCAGGTTCAAGCCGGGCCCGCCGTCAACTAGCATCTTGGTGACCTTGAGGTTGCGGATAGTTGGTGAAACCAACATCGGCAAACACCCGACCGCAGTTGTGCGATCAGGGTGGTCCTCAATGTCAAAGATGATAGGCGTGCTGGACCATTTCAGAAGCTTGCGTGACTCGATAGGTGGTTCTGCCGCATTGACTTCCCGCACCCACTGTTTGAATTGGCGGTGCGAAGTATGCAGAGAAGCACCACCATCAACGCACAAGACCTCTGTGGCTTTCTGGAACTCCTGCTCACTGGTCTCAACATCATCCATGTCTTCGTCGTCGTCGTCGTCTTCATTGTTGTCGTGGCCGCGGGGAGGTCTATCTCCTTGCCGCTGCTTGGCCTTGCCGCGGCGTCCTCCCCGGCCGGCACGCTTCTTGCCGGATTCTCCAGCACCTCCTTGGGCCCTCTCCTTGTCGCGTCGCTCGTACTCAGCCTTTTGCTGCTGGACAAGCTGCTCGACCTTTTTGCAGCTCTGGAGGTCATGGCCCTTGGTGCGGTGAATCTTGCAGTACTGCTTGTCGGTGCCGTCCTGCTTGTCGGCGACCGCCACAGCCTGACAGTTGGTGCACGCGGCAACCTCCTTGCCGGAGCTACCAACTTTGGCTTTCTTGGCGCCACCTTCGTTGCCGGACTGCTCAACAACTAGCACCTCTTTGCCTTTCTTCTTCTTGTTCCGCCGCCAATTTTTCTTTGTCGGGGCAGCATCCTCGCTGTCAGATCCTTCTGCTCCGGTCTTCTCTCCGGGGAGTTTCCTTCCTTCCTCAGCGCGTGCACACTTGTCGACCAGGGCATACGGCTCACTGACGTCTCTGATCCTGCACATCGCCATCTCCTCCCGCATCCTGCGGTTACGCACGTTCTGATGAAACGTGCTGATGACCGCGGCGGGGTGGACGTCTGGGATGTTGTACTGTACACGGCTGGACCTCTGAATGTACTTGCGCAGGGGCTCTCCTTCCTTCTGGACGAGCAGATGAAGGTCACTCTCTTGGCCATGAGGTTTGTGGCCGCCTGTAAAGGCGCCGACAAACTGATGGCATAGGTCTGCCCAGGAGGATATGGAGTTGTCCGGCAAGTGCATGAGCCAGGACCTGACGTTGGGCTTGAGCACCAACGGGAAGTAGTTGGCAAGGATCTTGTCGTCCCGCCCCCCAGCAGCCTGCACCGTGATGGTGTAGATGCTGAGGAACTCCGACGGATGCGACTTGCCGTCGTACTTCTCTGGCACATCTTTTTTGAAATTCTTCATACTGGGCCACTGGACTTGCCGCAGCTCACGGGTGAAAGCAGGGCAACCTACCGCGTATGGCAAGTCGCCTGGTTCCCCTGGCGCATGCATGTCGACAGAGGGCCCAGCGCGCTGGTCTGATTGACGTCGCGCTTCTCTTTGGCGCTCGATGCGAGTATGAGCGTCCTCTTGCTGCCGTTCGTGAAGAACTTGGCGCTGATCGCGGCGAGCTCGTGGATCTGATGACGCGGTGGAGTCGCTGTCGAGGTGGATCCGGCGAGTCGGCGATCTTGGCCTTCGGGGCGGAGAGTGCACAGAGGTTGCACCCCCACCGGTCTTGTCGCCACCGGCTCGTGCCTGGCTGACTCGCTGCGGCTGCGACGTGCTCGGCTGCCGTGGAGTGTCGCCGTTGGCGAAGCCGATGAGACTCTGGATGGTGGCCCTCCAGTCGTCGATCTTGTCCGCCGTTGGAGGGTAGTCTAGGAGCAGTTGAGCTCGCGCCAAAGCTTCTGCTGCAGTGGCAGGTGGCGGTGGCGAACGGTGCGAGGAGCGGGATATGCTCGGACTTCTAACCACGTTAGAAGGAGCAGTATCCCGTCCAGGCGACCGTGTCTCGCTCGCGCCAGCATGTTGGCGTGCATGGTGGTCCTGAGCGCTCCGAGATCCACCAGCTCGATCTTGGTCTAGCAAACGCATGGTACCGTGAGTACCATGATGCTGTCGGTCCCGCGCCAAAGATGCCGGGGTACTGATCCACGGGCACCTATGGGACCGGCGGACCGAGTCCCTTTCGGTTCGGCGGGGGCGGAGATCGTGCAAAGAGCAAATCGAGGCGATACACGCGAGCGATTTACCCAGGTTCGGGCCGCACGGATGCGTAAAACCCTACTCCTGCTTTGTGGTTTGTATTGATTTCTTGCTCGGGAGCGCGGAGTGCTACAGTACACTTCAGCAGCTAACGAGACCGAGCGTGAGTGTTTCTGAGCTGGCTAACCCCCCTCTACGTTGTGCATGGGCCTCCTTTTATATGCTCAAGGGGTTATCAACAGGTGGCAATGGAGGCAAAGGGTAAAAATGGAAAGGTGCTGCGGTAGGCACAGCTACCTGCTACAGTGTATCATACCTAACCCTGACGGCAGGGGACAAGGGCAGTAAATGCCCGTCTACGTCGCCTAAACAGTGTAAAAGGGACCGTCAGGGACGCCATCGCTCGCCACGATGGCAAACTTGTCAGCACCGCTTGCCATCGCACGCCGCTGGCTACACAACCTTCCGCCACGTACGCCTGGAAGGGCCCCAAAGCGACACGTTGGTGGATGTGCTGGAGCACGGGCACGGAGAGGTGGCTTGTCGCGGCAAGCGCCTTGCCGCGGTTGTTGTCTTGTCGCGTCCGGGAGCTTGTCGCTCACCGGGCCTTGCCGGGACGCGTGGTGCCCCGCGGCAAGTTCCTTGAAATGCCTTGGGTGGCCTTCCCGGCAAGCTCCTCTTGCCGGGGTCTTGTCTTCTTGGCTTGGACACTTTGTTCTTGAATGGCTCCAAAGGAACCACGGAGGACCTTGGCGGTCACCCGGCAAGCCTTGCCGCGGGATGCTGCGACTGCCCGTGCACAAGTTCGGGATACTAGGGTACCCTTACTCTAGTACACCGACACTTATGTTAAGAATGAAATTGTTGCTACTACACCTACACATGATAGTCCTATTATCCTTTTGAATTCTCCTAACTACACTATATCGGAGAAGTTTGCGCTTGTTAAGGACTATATTGATGGGTTGCATTCTACTACTGCAAATGATGATTTTGATGAATATAATATGTATGTGCTTGCTGCTCCTACTTGCAATTATTATGAGAGAGGAACTACATCTCCACCTCTCTATGTTTCCAATACAATAAAATTGCAAGAAACTGTTTATACTACGCATTGGCCTTTACTTTGTGTGCATGAATTGTTCTTTTATGACATGCCGATGCATAGGAAGAGAGTTAGACTTCATTGTTGCATGATATATATTACTTTGTGCTCATTACTAAATTACAAATCATTGTTAATTAAAATTGGCTTTGATATACCTTGGGATCCAGGTGGATCCATTACTTGAGCACTTTATGCCTAGCTTAATGGCTTTAAAGAAAGCACTGCCAGGGAGACAACCCGGAAGTTTTAGAGAGTCATTTATTTATGTTGAGTGCTTTTATAAAGTTTTAAAAAATGGGGAACCTAAAACTTTTTCAAAAAGAAAAGTGAAAGTAAGAAAGACAAGCACCGTTGAAATGGGGGAGCTCCTTGAACTTTGTTCATGCCCATGGAAACTTTGCAAATCTTGAATTACAGAAACTTCTCAACAAAAATAATTACCCCCTTGTATAAATCCATTGTATTATAAAAATAATGTGCCAAGATTTGCCTTTAGCATGATTAGATTGCTTGTTTGGTTTGTGCAGTGCAAAAACAGAAACTTTGGCTGTAGTGCATGATTTTACATTTTTTACTGGAAAGTCAAACGCTTCTAAAACTTTTTTCCCAGTACTTATATACAATTTTTTAATATTTTTTCATAATTTTTGGAGTTACATAAGTATGGTTGATGTTTAGATTACTACAGACTGTCCTGTTTTTGACATATTCTGTTTTTGATGCATTGTTTTGCTTGTTTTGATGAAACTATCGGTTCTATCCGTGGTATAAGCCATGGAAAAGTTATAATACAATAGATACAATGCAAAAATAAAATATGAATGAGTTTGCAATAGTATTTGAAGTGGTTTTGTTTTATTATACTAACGGATCTCACGAGGGTTTTGTTAAGTTTTGTGTGATTGAAGTTTTCAAATTTTGGGTGAGATTATGATGGATGAAGGAATAAGGAGTGGCAAGAGCCTAAGCTTGGGGATGCCCGAGGGACCCCAAGGTAATATTCAAGGACTCCCAATCAACTAAGCTTCGGGATGCCCCGGAAGGCATCCCCTCTTTCTTCTAACGATCATCGGTAATTTACTTGGAGCTATATTTTTATTCGTCACATGATATGCATAAATCTTGGAGTGTCATGTGCCTTTTATTTCCCTTATAATAATTCACCATGCTGGTATGATATAGTCCTTGGTTGATTTATAGAATGCTTCATGCACTTCACTTATATCTTTTGAGTATGGCTTTATAGAATGCTTCATGTGCTTCACTTATATCATTTGAAGTTTGGATTTCCTGTTTCTCTACACATAGAAAACCGCCATTTGTAGAATGCTCTTTTGTTTCACTTATATTTGTTAGAGCGTGGGCATATCTTTTGTAGAAAGAATTAAACTCTCATGCTTCACTTATATCTATTTAGAGAGTTGACATGAATTGGTCATTCCCATGGTTAGTCATTAAATCCTACATAAAACTTGTAGATCACTAAATATGATATGTTTGATTCCTTGCAATAGTTTTGCTATATAAAGATGGTGATATTAGAGTCATGATAGTGGGTAATTGTGGATTGTAGAAATACTTGTGTTGAATTTTGTGATTCCCGTAGCATGCACGTATGGTGAACCGTTATGTAACAAAGTCGGAGCATGATTTATTTATTGATTGTCTTCCTTATGAGTGGTGGTCGAGGATGAGCGATGGTCTTTTCCTACCAATCTATCACCCTAGGAGCATATGCGCATAGTACGTTGTTTCGATGACTAATAGATTTTTGTAATAAGTATGTGAGTCCTTTATGACTAATGTTGAGTCCATGGATTATACGCACTCTCACCCTTCCATCATTGCTAGCCTCTTCAGTACCATGCATTGCCCTTTCTCACCTCGAGAGTCGGTGCAAACTTCGCTGGTGCATTGATACGTCTCCAACGTATCTATAATTTTTGATTGTTCCATGCTATTATATTATCAATCTTGGATATTTTATAATCATTTTATATCATTTTTTGGTACTAACCTATTGACATAGTGCCAAGTGCCAGTTGCTGTTTTTTCCATGTTTTTTACATCACAGAAAATCAATACCAAATGGAGTCCAAATGCCACTAAACTTTACGGAGAAATTTTATAGACCAGAAGACACCTAATGGGTCCTGGCTGTGCTCCGAGGAGAGCACAACCCACCAGCGCGCGCCAGGAGGCCCAGGCGTGCCCTGGTGGGTTATGCCCACCTCGGGTGCCCCCCGGACCGCCTCTTTGCTCTATAAATACCCCAATATTCCAGAAACCCTAGGGGAATCGACGAAATATTGATCCAGCCAACGCAGAGTCCAGAACCACCAGATCCAATCTAGACACCATCTCGGATGGGGTTCACCACCTCCATTGGCGCCTCTCCGATGATGCGTGAGTAGTTCTTTGTAGACCTTCGGGTCTGTAATTAGTAGCTAGATGGCTTCTCTCTCTCGCTGAATTCTCATTACAATGGTATCTTGGAGATCCATATGATGTAACTCTTTTTGCGGTGTGTTTGTTGGGATCCGATGAAAACTTTGAGTTTATGATCAGTTATATCTTTTTATATCCATGAAAGTATTTGATTTTCTTTGAGCTCTTTTATGCATGATCTATTATAGACTCGTACTTCTTCTCCGATATTTGAGTTTTGTTTGGCCAACTTGATCTATTTATCTTGCAATGGGAAGAGGTGCTTTGTAGTGGGTTCGATCATACGGTGCTTGATCCCAGTGACATAAGGGGAACCGACACGTATGTATCGTTGCTACTAAGGATAAAACGATGGGGTCTATCTCTACATAGATAGATTTTGTCTACATCATGTCATCATTCTTATTGCATTACTCCGTTTCTCCATGAACTTAATACACTAGATGCATAGCGGTCGATGTGTGGAGTAATAGTAGTAGATGCAGGCAGGAGTCGGTCTACTAATCTTGGACGTGATGCCTATGTAATGATCATTGCCTGGATATCGTCGTGATTATTTGAAGTTCTATTAATTTCCCAACAGTAATTTGTTCACCCACCGTTTGCTATTTTTCTCAAGAGAAGCCACTAGTGAAACCTACGGCCCCGGGTCTCTTTCTCATATATTTGCCTTTGCGATCTACTTTTATTTTCAGATCTATCAATCCAAAAATATATAAGTACTTTGCTGCACTTTATTTTATTTGCGATCTATTTATTCAATCTATTACAACTTTATCCCATCCGCGCACCAATTTCTGGCGCCGTTACCCGAAAGGGATTGACAACCCCTTTAACATGTCGGGTTGCGAGTGGTTGTTATTTGTGTGCAGGGGTTGTTTAAATTGTGTTGCTTGGTTCTCCTACTGGTTCGATAACCTTGGTTTCTTCACTGAGGGAAATACCTACCGTCGCTGTGCTGCATCATCCCTTCCTTTTTGGGGAAATACTGACGTAGTCCTAGCCGACATCATGCATCCAAACCCCGTGATATGATACGCTCTATCACACATAAGCCTCCTTATATCTTCCTCAAAACAACCACCATACCTACCTATCATGGCATTTCCATAGCCATTCTAAGATATATTGGCATGCAACTTCCATCATCATCATATACATGACTTGAGCATTTATTGTCATATTGCTTTGCATGATCGTAAGATAGCTAGCATGATGTTTTCATGGCTTGTCTGTTTTTTTATTTCATTGCTACACTAGATCATTGCACATCCCGGTACACCGCCGGAGGCATTCATATAGAGTCATATCTTTGTTCTAGTATCAAGTTGTAAGTAAATAAAAGTGTGATGATCATCATTATTAGAACATTGTCCCATGTGAGGTTATAAAAATAAAAGTGGCCAAAGAAGCCCCCCCCCCCAAAAAAATAGAAAAAAATAAAAATGAGAGAAAAGAGAGAAGGGACAATGTTACTATCCTTTTACCACATTTGCGCTTCGGAGTAGCACCATGTTCTTGATATAAAGAGTCTTTTGAGTTATCACTTTCATATACTAGTGGGAATTTTCATTACAGAACTTGGCATGTATATTCCAACGATGGGCTTCCTCAAGTGCCCTAGGTCTTCATGAGCAAGCAAGTTGTATGCACACCCACTTAGTTTCACTTTGAGATTTCATACACTTATAGCTCTAGTGCATCTGTTGCATGGAAATCCCTACTCCTCGCATTGATATCAATTGATGGGCATCTCCATAGCCCGTTGATTAGCTGCGTCAATGTGAGACTTTCTCCCTTTTTTGTCTTCTCCACACAACCTCCATCATCATATTCTATTCCACCTATAGTGCTATATCCATGGCTCACGCTCATGTATTGCGTGAAAGTTGAAAAGGTTTGAGAACATCAAAAGTATGAAACAATTGCTTGGCTTGTCATCGGGGTTGTGCATGATTTGAATATTTTGTGTGATGAAGATGGAGCATAGACAGACTATATGATTTTATAGGGATAAGCTTTCTTTGGCCATGTTATTTTGAGAAGACATAATTATCTTGTTAGTATGCTTAAAGTATTATTGTCTTAATGTCAAATGATAGACTATTACTTTGAATCACTCGTGTCTTAATATTCGTGCCATGATTAGACTGCATGATCAAGATTATGCTAGGTAGCATTCCACATCAAAGATTATCTTTTTTATCATTTACCTACTCGAGGACGAGCAGTAATTAAGCTTGGGGATGTTGATACGTCTCCTTCGTATCTATATTTTTTATTGTTCCATGCCAATATTCTACAACTTTTACATACTTTTGGCAACTTTTTGTACTATTTTTGGGACTAACATATTGATCTAGTGCCCAGTGCCAGTTCCTGTTTGTTGCATTTTTTGTTTCGCAGTAAATCCATATCAAATGGAGTCCAAACGGGATAAAAACTTACAGAGATTATTTTTGGAATATATGTGATTTTAGGGGAAAATAATCAATGTGAGACGATGCCCGAGGGCCCCACAAGGACGGAGGGCGCGCCCTAGGGGGTGGGTGCGCCCCCACCCTTGTGGCCACCCTGTAAGTCGGTTGGAGGTATCCTTTGGATGCAAGGAATCTAATATCCGGATAAAAATCGTGTTAAAATTTCAGCCCAATCGGAGTTACGGATCTTCGGGAATTTAAGAAACAGTGAAAGGCCGGAATATGGGAGCACATAAATAGAAGAAAACGGAGAGAGAGAGAGAGATCCAATCTCAGAGGGGCTCCCACCCCTCCGCCGCCATGGAAGCCAAGGACCAGAGGGGAAACCCTTCTCCCATCTAGGGGGAAGGTCAAGGAAGAAGAAGAAGAAGGCCCCTCTCCCCCTCTCTCCCAGTGGCGCCGGAACGCCGCCGGGGCCATCATCGCGACGACGATCTACACCAACAACTTCACCGCCGTCATCACCAACTCTTCCCCCCTCTATGCAGCGGTGTAACCTATCTTTTACCCGCTATAATATCTACTTAAACATGGTGCTCAACGCTATATATTATTTCCCAATGATGTATGGCTATCCTATGATGGTTGAGTAGATCTGTTTTGTCCTATGGGTTCATTGATGATCGTGATTGGTTTGAGTTGCATGTTTTATTATTGGTGCTATTGAAGGAAATATGCCTTAGAGGCAATAATAAAGTTGTTATTTATATTTCCTTATATCATGATAAATGTTTATTATTCATGCTAGAATTGTATTAACCGGAAACTTAGTACATGTGTGAATACATAGACAAAGAGATTGTCACTAGTATGCCTCTATTTGACTAGCTCGTTGAATCAAAGATGGTTAAGTTTCCTAGCCATAGACATGAGTTGTCATTTGATTAACGGGATCACATCATTAGAGAATGATGTTATTGACTTGATCCATTCCGTTAGCTTAGCACTTGATCGTTTAGTATATTGCTATTGCTTTCTTCATGACTTATACATGTTCCTATGACTATGAGATTATGCAACTTCCGAATACCGGAGGAACACTTTGTGTGCTACCAAACGTCACAACGTAACTGGGTGATTATAATGGTGCTCTACAGGTGTCTCCGATGGTGTTTGTTGGGTTGGCATAGATCGAGATTGAGATTTGTCACTCCGAGTATCGGAGAGGTATCTCTGGGCCCTCTCGATAACGCACATCACTATAAGCCTTGCAAGCAATGTGATTAATGAGTTAGTTGCAGGATGATGCATTATGGAACGAGTAAAGGGACTTGCCGGTAACGATATTGAACTAGGTATTGAGATACCGATGATCGAATCTCGGGCAAGTAACATACCGATGGCAAAGGGAACAATGTATGTTGTTATGCAGTTTGACTGATAAAGATCTTCATAGAATATGTGGGAGCCAATATGGACATCCAGGTTCCGCTATTGGTTATTGACCGGAGATGAGTCTCGGTCATGTCTACATAGTTCTCGATCCCGTAGGGTCCGCACGCTTAACATTCAGTGATGATCGGTATTATGAGTTTATGTGTTTTGATGTACCGAAGATAGTTCGGAGTCCCAGATGTGATCATGGTCATAACGAGGAGTCTTGAAAAGGTCGAGACATAAAGATTGATATATTGGACGACTATATTAGGACACCGGAAGTGTTCCGGGGGTTACCGGATAATTATCGGAGTGCCGGGGGGTTATCGGAACCCCTGGGGGAACTATCGGGCATACATGGGCCATAGGGAAGAGGGGAGGCAGCCCACAAGGGGCAGCTACGCCCCTCCCTATAGGGAGTCCGAATTGGACTAGGGAGGGGGGCGCGCCCCCCTTTCCTTCTCCTTTCCCTCTCCTTCCTTCCCTCCTTCGTCCTCGTAGTTGGACCAGGAAAGGGGGAGTCCTACTCCTACTAGGAGGAGGACTCCTCCCCCTCCTTGGCGCACCCCAAGGCCGACCGGCCTCCCCCTGGCTCCTTTATATACGGGGGCAAGGGGGCACCCTAGAACACACAAGTTGATTGTTTCCAGCCGTGTGCAGTGCCCCCCTCCACCATAATCCACCTCGGTCATATCGTCGTAGTGCTTAGGCGAAGCCCTGGTCGGTAGCTTCATCATCACCGTCATCACACTGTCGTGCTGACGAAGCTCTCCCTCGACACTCTGCTGGATCGTGAGTTCGTGGGACGTCACTGAGCTAAACGTGTGCAGATTGCGGAGGTGCCATACGTTCGGTACTAGGATCAGTCGATCGTGAAGATGTACGACTACATCAACCGCGTTGTCATAATGCTTCCGCTTTCGGTCTACGAGGGTATGTGGACAATACACTCCCCTCTCGTTGCTATGCATCACCATGATCTTGTGTGTGCGTAGGATTTTTTTGAAATTACCGTGTTCCGCAACAGTGGCATCCGAGCCAGGTTTATGCGTAGATGTTATATGCACGAGTAGAACACAAAGGAGTTGTGGGCGTGGGTATATACATATTGCTTGCCATCACTAGTTGATTCTTGATTCAGTGGTATTGTTGGATGAAGCGGCCCAGACCGACATTACGCGTACGCTTACGCGAGACTGGTTCTACCGACGTGCTTCACACACAGGTGGCTGGTGGGTGTCAGTTTCTCCAATTTTAGTTGAATCGGATTCAATGAACAAGGTTCTTTTAGAAGGTCAAAAAGAAATCACTATACCGCGTTGTGGTTTTTGATGCGTAGGTAAGAACGGTTCTTGCTCAGCCCGTAGCAGCCACGTAAAACTTGCAACAACATGTAGAGGACGTCTGACTTGTTTTTGCAGGGCATGTTGTGATGTGATATGGTCAAGACATGATGAGATATAAATTGTGGTATGAGATGATCATGTTTTGTTAAAGTTATCGACAACTGGCAGGAGCCTTGTGGTTGTCTCTTTATTGCATAAGATGCAAGCGCCATATAATTGCTTTACTTCATTGCTATGTGATAGCAATAGTTGCAAAAGCACTAGTTGGTGAGACGACCATGTGACGACACATTGATAAAGATCAAGATGATGGAGATCATGGTGTCATGCCAGTGACGATAGAGATCATGACGGTACTTTGGAGATGGAGATCAAAGTCACAAGATGATGATGGCCATATCATGTCACATATTTTGATTGCATGTGATGTTTATATTTTATGCATCTTATTTTGCTCAGTACAATGGTACCTTTATAAGACGACCCCTTACTAAAATTTCAAGGTATAAGTGTTCTCCCTGAGTATGCACAGTTGCCACAGTTCTTCGTGCCGAGACACCACGTGATGATCGGGTGTGATAAGCTCTACGTTCACATATAACGGGTGCAAGCCAGTTTTGCACATGCAAAATACTCGGGTTAAACTTGACGAGCCTAGCATATGCAGATATGGCCTCAGAACACTTGAGACCGAAAGGTCGAGCGTGAATCACATAGTAGATATGATCAACATAGTGATGTTCACCACTGAAAACTACTCCATCTCACGTGATGATCGGACATGGTTTAGTTGATTTGGATCACGTGATCATTTAGATGACTAGAGGGATGTCTATCTAAGTGTGAGTTCTTAAGTAATATGATTAATTGAACTTTAATTTATCATGAACTTAGTCCTGATAGTATTTTGCATGTCTACATTGTTGTAGATCAATAGCTCGCGATGTAGCCCCCCGTTTATTTTTGATATGTTCCTAGAGAAAAATAAGTTGAAAGATGATAGTAGCAATGATGCGGACTAGGTCCATGATCTAAGGATTATCCTAATTGCTGCATAGAAGAATTATGTCCTTGATGCACCGCTAGGTGACGGACCTATTGCAGGAGCAGATGCAGACGTTATGAATGTTTGGCAAAGCTCGGTATGATGACTACTTGATAGTTTAGTGTGTTGGGGAACGTAGCAGAAATTCAAAATTTTCCTACGTGTCACCAAGATCTATCTATGGAGAAACCAGCAACGAGAGGAAGGAGAGTGCATCTACATACCCTTGTAGATCGCTAAGAGGAAGCGTTCAAGAGAACGGGGTTGAAGGAGTCGTACTCGTCGTGATCCAAATCACCGGAGATCCGAGTGCCGAACGGACGGCACCTCCGCGTTCAACACACGTACAGCCCGGTGACGTCTCCCACGCCTTGATCCAGCAAGGAGAGAGGGAGAGGTTGAGGAAGACTCCATCCAGCAGCAGCACGACGGCGTGGTGGTGGTGGAGGAGCGTGGCAATCCTGCAGGGCTTCGCCAAGCACCTGCGGGAGAGGAGGAGGTGTCACGGGAGGGAGGGAGGTGCCAGGGCTTCTAGTATGGATGCCCTCCCTCCCCTCCACTATATATAGGGGCAAGGGAGAGGGGGGAGGCGCAGCCTTGCCCCTTCCTCCAAGGAAGGGGTGCGGCCAAGAGGGGGAAGAGTCCATCCTCCCCAAGGCACCTCGGAGGTGCCTTCCCCTTTGAGGACTCTTCCCTCCCCAAGTTTCCTTGGAGCATGGGCCTCTTGGGGCTGGTGCCCTTGGCCCATATAGGCCAAGGTGCACCCCCTACAGCCCATGTGCCCCCCGGGGGCAGGTGGACCCCCCGGTGGACCCCCGGACCCCTTTCGGCACTCCCGGTACAATACCGATAAGGTGTGAAACTTTTCCGGCGACCAAAACAGGACTTCCCATATATAAATCTTTACCTCCGGACCATTCCGGAACTCCTCATGACGTCCGGGATCTCATCCGGGACTCCGAACAACATTCGGTAACCACATACAAACTTCCTTTATAACCCTAGCGTCATCGAACCTTAAGTGTGTAGACCCTACGGGTTCGGGAGACATGCAGACATGACCGAGACGTTCTCCGGTCAATAACCAACAGCGGGATCTGGATACCCATGTTGGCTCCCACATGTTCCACGATGATGTCATCGGATGAACCACGATGTCAAGGACTTAATCAATCCCGTATACAATTCCCTTTGTCTATCGGTACGATACTTGCCCGAGATTCGATCGTCGGTATCCCGATACCTTGTTCAATCTCGTTACCGGCAAGTCTCTTTACTCGTTCCGTAACACATCATCCCGTGATCAACCCCTTGGTCACATTGTGCACATTATGATGATGTCCTACCGAGTGGGCCCAGAAATACCTCTCCGTTTACACGGAGTGACAAATCCCAGTCTCGATTCGTGCCAACCCAACAGACACTTTCGGAGATACCTGTAATGCACCTTTATAGCCACCCAGTTACGTTGTGACGTTTGGTACACCCAAAACATTCCTACGGTATCCGGGAATTGCACAATCTCATGGTCTAAGGAAAAGATACTTGACATTAGAAAAGCTTCAGCATACGAACTACATGATCTTGTGCTAGGCTTAGGATTGGGTCTTGTCCATCACATCATTCTCCTAATGATGTGATCCCGTTATCAGTGACATCCAATGTCCATGGTTAGGAAACCATGACCATCTATTGATCAACGAGCTAGTCAACTAGAGGCTTACTAGGGACATGGTGTTGTCTATGTATCCACACATGTATCTGAGTTTCCTATCAATACAATTCTAGCATGGATAATAAAACGATTATCATGAACAAGGAAATATAATAATAACTAATTTATTATTGCCTCTAGGGCATATTTCCAACAGTCTCCCACTTGCACTAGAGTCAATAATCCAGTTCACATCGCTATGTGACTAACACTCAAGGTCACATCCCCATGTGACTAACACCCAAAGAGTTTACTAGAGTCAATAATCTAGTCCACATTTACCATGTGATTAACACTCGATGAGTTCTGGGTTTGATCATGTTATGCTTGTGAGAGAGGTTATAGTCAACGGGTCTGAACCTTTCAGATCCGTGTGTGCTTTACAAATCTCTATGTCATCTCCTAGATGTAGCTACCACGTTCTATTTGGAGCTATTCCAAATAACTGTTCTACTTGGAGCTATTCTAAATTGTTGCTCCATTATACGTATCCGATATCTCTACTCAGAGCTATCCGGATAGGTGTTAAGCTTGCATCGACGTAACCCTTTACGACGAACTCTTTTACCACCTCCATAATCGAGAAAATTCCTTAGTCCACTAGTTACTAAGGATAACTTTGACCGCTGTCCTGTGATCCATTCTTGGATCACTCTTGTACCCCTTGACTGACTCATTGCAAGGCACACTTCAGGTGCGGTACACAGCATAGCATACTGTAGAGCCTACGTCTTAAGCATAGGGGACGACCTTCGTCCTTTCTCTCTATTCTGCCGTGGTCGAGCTTTTAAGTCTTAACTTCATACCTTATCACTCAGGCAAGAACTCCTTCTTTGACTGGTCCATCTTGAACACCTTCAAGATCATGTCAAGGTATGTGCTCATTTGAAAGTACCATTAAGCCTTTTGATCTATCCTTATAGATCTTGATTCTCAATGTTCAAGTAGCTTAATCCAGGCTTTCCATTGAAAAACACTTTCCAAATAACCCTATATGCTTTCCAGAAATTCTACGTCATTTCTGATCCACAATATGTCAACAACATATACTCATCAGAAATTCTATAGTGCTCCCACTCACTTCTTTGGAAATACAAGTTTCTCATAAACTTTGTATAAACCCACAATCTTTGATCATCTCATCAAAGCGCACATTCCAACTCCGAGATGCTTACTCCAGTCCTTAGAAGGATTGCTGGAGCTAGCATACCTTTTAGCATCCTTAGGATCGACAAAACCTTTCTGATTGTATCACATACAACCTTTCCTTACGAAGACTGGTAAGGAAACTCGTTTTGTCATCCATCTGCCAGATTTCATAAATGCAGCTAATGCTAACATGAATCCGACGGACTTAAGCATCGCTACGGATGAGAAAATCTCATCGTAGTCAACTCCTTGAACTTGTGAAAAACTCTTCATCACAAGTCGAGCTTCATAGATGGTGACATTACCATCCACGTCCGTCTTCTTCTTAAAGATCCATTTATCTCAATGGCTTGCCGATCATCGGGCAAGTCCACCAAAGTCCATGCTTTGTTCTGATACATGGATCCTATCTCGGATTTCATGGCTTCTAACCATTTGTCGGAATTTGGGCCCACCATCGCTTCTCCATAGCTCGTAGGTTCATTGTTGTCTAGCAACATGACCTTCAAGACAGGATTACTGTACCACTCTGAAGTAGTACGTATCCTTGTCACCCTACGAGGTTCGGTAGTGACTTGATCCGAAACTTCACGATCACTATCATAAGCTTCCACTTCAATTGGTGTAGGTGCCACAGGAACAACTTCCTGTGCCCTGCTACACACTTGTTGAAGTGACGGTTCAATAACCTCATCAAGTCTCCACCATCCTCCCACTCAATTCTTTTGAGAGAAACTTTTCCTCGAGAAAGGACCCGATTCTAGAAACAATTCCTTATTGCTTTCAGATCTGAGACAGGAGGTATACCCAACTGTTTTTGGGTGTCCTATGAAGATGCATTTATCCGCTTTGGGTTCGAGCTTATCAGCCTGAAACTTTTTCACATAAGCGTCGCAGCCCCAAACTTCTAAGAAACGACAACTTAGGTTTCTCTAAACCATAATTCATACGATGTCATCTCAACGGAATTATGTGGTGCCCTATTTAAAGTGAATGTGGTTGTCTCTAATGCCTAACCCATAAACTATTGTGGTAATTCGATAAGAGACATCATGGTATGCATCATATCCAATAGGGTGCAGTTATGATGTTCGGACACACCATCACACTATGGTGTTCCAGGCTGTATTAGTTGTGAAACAATTTCCACAATGTCTTAATTCTGTGCCAAACTCGTAATTCAGATATTCATCTCTATGATCATATCATAGATCTTTTATCCTCTTGTCACGACGATCTTTCAACTTCACACTGAAATTACTTGAACCTTTCAATAATTCAGACTCGTGATTCATCAAGTAAATATACTCAACATCTACTCAAATCATCTGTGAAGTAAGAACATAACGATATCCACTACATGCCTCAACACTCATTGGACTGCACACATCAAAATGTATTACTTCCAACAAGTTGCTTTCTAGTTCCATTTTACTGAAAATGAGGCTTTCAGTCATCTTGCCCATGTGGTATGATTTGCATGTCTCAAGTGATTCAAAACCAAGTGAGTCCAAACGATCCATCTGTATGGAGTTTCTTCATGCGTATACACCAATAGACATGGTTCGCATGTCTCAAACTTTTCAAAAAAACGAGTGAGTCCAAAGATCCATCAACATGGAGCTTCTTCATGCGTTTTATACCAATATGACTTACATGGCAGTGCCACAAGTAGGTGGTACTATCATTACTATCTTATATCTTTTGGCATGAAAATGTGTATCACTACGATCGAGATTCAATAAACCATTCCTTTAGGTGCAAGACCATTGAAGGTATTATTCAAATAAATAGAGTAACCATTATTCTCCTTAAATGAATAACCGTATTGCAATAGACATAATCCAATCATGTCTATGCTCAACGCAAACACCAATCTCGATGGTAGAGGGAGCGTGCGATGCTTGATCATATCAACATTGGAAACACTTCCAACACATATCGTCAGCTCACCTTTAGCTAGTCTCCGTTTATTCCGTAGCTTTTATTTCGAGTTACTAACACTTAGCAACCGAACCGGTATCTAATACCCTGGTGCTACTAGGAGTACTAGTAAAGTACACATCAACACAATGTATATCCAATATACTTCTATCGACCTTGCCAACCTTCTCATCTACCAAGTATCTAGGGTAATTCTGCTCCAGTGGCTGTTTCCCTTATTACAGAAGCACTTAGTCTCGGGTTTGGGTTCAACCTTGGGTTTCTTCACTAGAGCAGCAGGTGAATTGCCGTTTCATGAAGTATCCCTTCTTGCCCTTGCCCTTCTTGAAACTAGTGGTTTCACCAACCATCAACAATTGATGCTCCTTCTTGATTTCTACTTTCGCGGTGTCAAACATCGCGAATATCTCAAGGATCATCATATATGTCCCTGATATATCATAGTTCATCACGAAGCTCTAGCAGCTTGGTGGTAATGACTTCGGAGAACCATCACTATTTCATCTGGAAGATCAACTCCCACTCGATTCAAGCGATTGTTGTACTCAGACAATCTGAGCACAAGCACAACAATTGAGCTTTTCTCCTTAGTTTGCAGGCTAAGAAAATCGTCGGAGGTCTTATACCTCTTGACGCGGGCACGAGCCTGAAATCCCAATTTCAGCCCTCGAAACATCTCATATGTTTCGCGACGTTTCAAAATGTCTTTGGTGCCTCAATTCTAAACCATTTAGCATTACGCACTGAACTGTCATGTAGTTATCGAAATGTGTATGTCAGATGTTCGCAACATCCACAGACAACCTTCGAGGTTCAGCACACTGAGCGGTGCATTAAGGACATAAGCCTTCTAAGAAGCAATGAGGACAATCCTCAGTTTACGGACCTAGTCCGCATAATTGCTACTATCAACTTTCAACTAAATTTTCTCTAGGAACATATCTAAACAGTAGAACTGAAGTGCGAGCTACGGCATAATTTGCAAAAACCTTTTTGACTATGTTCAGGATAATTAAGTTCATCTTATGAACTCCCACTTAGATAGACATCCCTCTAGTCATCTAAGTGATTACATGATCCGAGTCAACTAGGCCATGTCCGATCATCACGTGAGACGGACTAGTCAATGTCGGTGAACATCTTCATGTTGATCGTATCTTCTATACGACTCATGCTCGACCTTTCGGTCTTCTGTGTTCCGAGGCCATGTCTATGCACATGCTAGGCTCGTCAAGTTAACCCTAAGTGTTTTGCATGTGTAAAACTGTCTTACACCCGTTGTATGTGAACATAAGAATCCATCACACCCGATCATCACGTGGTGCTTAGAAGCGACGAACTTTAGCAACGGTGCATAGTTAGGGGAGAACACCTCTTGAAATTGTTGTAAGGGATCATCTTATTTACTACCGTCGTTCTAAGTAAACAAGATGCATAAACATAATAAACATCACATGCAATTATATAGTAGTGACATGATATGGCCAATATCATATAGCTCCATTGATCTCCATCTTCGGGGCTCCATGATCATCATCGTCACCGGCATGACACCATGATCTCCATCATCATGATCTCCATCATCGTGTCTTCATGAAGTTGTCTCGCCAACTATACTTCTACTACTATGGCTACCGGTTAGCAATAAAGTAAAGTAATTACATGGCGTTGTTTAATGACACGCAGGTCATACAATAAATTTAAGACAACTCCTATGGCTCCTGCCGGTTGTCATACTCATCGACATGCATGTCGTGAATCCTATTACAAGAACATGATCAATCTCATACATCACATATCATTCATCACATTCTTCTTGGCCATATCACATCACAAGGCATACCCTGCAAAAACAAGTTAGACGTCCTCTAATTGTTGTTTGCATGTTTTATGTGGCTGCTATGGGTTTCTAGCAAGAACGTTTCTTACCTACGCAAAGACCACAACATGATATGCCAATTGCTATTTACCCTTCATAAGGACCCTTTTCATCGAATCCGATCCGACTAAAGTGGGAGAGACAGACACCCGCTAGCCACCTTATGCAACTAGTGCATGTTAGTCGGTGGAACCAGTCTCACGTAAGAGTACGTGTAAGGTCGGTCTGGGCCGCTTCATCCCATGATGCCGCCGAATCAAGATAAGACTAGTAACGGCAAGCATATTGAACAAAATCAATGCCCACAACTACTTTGTGTTCTACTCGTGCATAGAAACTACACATAGACCTAGCTCATGATGCCACTGTTGGGGAACGTAGCAGAAATTCAAAATTTTCCTACGTGTCACCAAGATCTATCTATGGAGAAACCAGCAACGAGGGGAAGGAGAGTGCATCTACATACCCTTGTAGATCGCTAAGCGGAAGCGTTCAAGAGAACGGGGTTGAAGGAGTCGTACTCGTCGTGATCCAAATCACCGGAGATCCGAGTGCCGAATGGACGGCACCTCCGTGTTCAACACACGTGCAGCCCGGTGACGTCTCCAACGCCTTGATCCAGCAAGGAGAGAGGGAGAGGTTGAGGAAGACTCCGTCCAGCAGCAGCACAACGGCGTGGTGGTGGTGGAGGAGCGTGGCAATCCTGCAGGGCTTCGCCAAGCACCTGCGGGAGAGGAGGAGGTGTCACGGGAGGGAGAGAGGCGCCAGGGCTTCTAGTATGGATGCCCTCCCTCCCCTCCACTATATATAGGGGCAAGGGAGAGGGGGGAGGCGCAGCCTTGCCCCTTCCTCCAAGGAAGGGGTGCGGCCAAGAGGGGGAAGAGTCCATCCTCCCCAAGGCACCTCGGAGGTGCCTTCCCCTTTGAGGACTCTTCCCTCCCCAAGTTTCCTTGGAGCATGGGCCTCTTGGGGCTAGTGCCCTTGGCCCATATAGGCCAAGGCGCACCCCCTACAGCCCATGTGGCCCCCGGGGACAGGTGGACCCCCCCGGTGGACCCCCGGACCCCTTTCGGCACTCCCGGTACAATACCGATAAAGTGTGAAACTTTTCCGGCGACCAAAACAGGACTTCCCATATATAAATCTTTACCTCCGGACCATTCCGGAACTCCTCGTGATGTCTGGGATCTCATCCGGGACTCCGAACAACATTCGGTAACCACATACAAACTTCCTTTATAACCCTAGCGTCATCGAACCTTAAGTGTGTAGACCCTACGGGTTCGGGAGACATGCAGACATGACCGAGACGTTCTCCGGTCAATAACCAACAGCGGGATCTGGATACCCATGTTGGCTCCCACATGTTCCACGATGATCTCATCGGATGAACCACGATTTCAAGGACTTAATCAATCCCGTATACAATTCCCTTTGTCTATCGGTACGATACTTGCCCGAGATTCGATCGTCGGTATCCCGATACCTTGTTCAATCTCGTTACCGGCAAGTCTCTTTACTCGTTCCGTAACACATCATCCCATGATCAACCCCTTGGTCACATTGTGCACATTATGATGATGTCCTACCGAGTGGGCCCAGAGATACCTCTCCGTTTACACGGAGTGACAAATCCCAGTCTCGATTCGTGCCAACCCAACAGACACTTTCGGAGATACCTGTAATGCACCTTTATAGCCACCTAGTTACGTTGTGACGTTTGGTACACCCAAAGCATTCCTACGGTATCCGGGAGTTGCACAATCTCATGGTCCAAGGAAAAGATACTTGACATTAGAAAAGCTTCAGCATACGAACTACATGATCTTGTGCTAGGCTTAGGATTGGGTCTTGTCCATCACATCATTCTCCTAATGATGTGATCCCGTTATCAATGACATCCAATGTCCATGGTTAGGAAACCGTGACTATCTATTGATCAATGAGCTAGTCAACTAGAGGCTTACTAGGGACATGGTGTTGTCTATGTATCCACACATGTATCTGAGTTTCCTATCAATACAATTCTAGCATGGATAATAAACGATTATCATGAACAAGGAAATATAATAATAACTAATTTATTATTGCCTCTAGGGCATATTTCCAACATAGTGCACCATGCTTTACGACTTAGAACTGGGACTTCAAAAATGTTTTGAAATGTCATGGAACATATAAGATGTTCCAAGAGCTGAAATTGGTATTTCAGACTCATGCCGGAGTCAAGAGGTATGAGACCTCTGACAAGTACTTTGCCTACAAGATGGAGGAGAATAGCTCAACCAGTGAGCATGTGCTCAGATTGTCTGGGTACTACAATTGCTTGAATCAAGTGGGAGTTAATCTTCCAGATAAGATAGTAACTGACAAGGTTCTCTAGTCACTATCACGAAGTTACTAGAACTTAGTGATGAACTATAATATGTAAGGGATGATGAAAGTAATTCCCAAGCTCTTCGCAATGCTGAAATCGGCGAAGGTAGAAATCAAGAAATAGCATCAAGTGTTGATGGTTAACAAAACCACTAGTTTCAAATAAAAAGGCAAGGGAAAGAAAGGGAACTTCAAGAAGAATGGCAAGCAAGTTGCCACTCCCATGAAGAAGCCCAGAGCTAGACCCAAGCCTGAAACTAAGTGCTTCTATTGCAAAGGAAATGGTCACTGGAAGTGGAACTGCCCTAGATACTTGGCGGATAAGAAGGATGGCATAGTGAACAAAGGTATATTTGATATACATGTTATTGATGTGTACTTTACTAGTGTTTATAGCAAACCCCTCGGTATTTGAGACTGGTTCAGTTGCTAAGAGTAGTAACTCGAAAAGAGAGTTGCAAAATAAAAAAGACTAGTTAAGGGCGAGGTGATGATGTGTGTTGGAAGTGATTCCAAGGTTGATAAGATCAACATTGCACACTCCCTTTACCTTCAGGATTAGTGTTGAACCTAAAATGAATCTTATTTGGTGTTTGCGTTGAGCATGAATATGATTGGATCATGTTTATTGCAATACGGTTATTCATTTGTGTCAAAGAATAATTGTTGTTCTATTTACATGAATAAAACCTTCTATGGTCATACACTCAATATAAATGGTTTATTGAATTTCGATCATAGTGATGCACATATTCATAATATTGAAGCCAAAAGATGCAAAGTTAATAATGATAGTGCAACTTATTTGTGGCACTGCCGTTTAGGTCATATTGGTGTAAAGCGCGTGAAGAAACTCCATGCTGATGGGCTTTTGGAATCACTTGATTATGAATCACTTGATGCTTGCGAACAATGCCTCATGGGCAAGATGAGTAAGACTCTGTTCTCCAGAACAATGGAGCGAGCAACTGGCTTATTGGAAATAATACATACTGATGTATGCGATCCGATAAGTGTTGAGGCTCACGGCGGGTATCATTATTTTCTGTCCTTCACAGATGAGTTGGGCAGATATGGGTATATCTACTTAATGAAACATAAGTCTGAAACATTTGAAAAGTTCAAAGAATTTCAGAGGGAAGTGGAAAATCATCATAACAAGAAAATAAAGTTTCTACGATCTGATTGCGGAGGTGAATATTTGAGTTACGAGTTTGGTCTTCATTTGAAACAATGTGGAATAGTTTCACAACTCACGCCACCCGGAACACCACAGTGTAATGGTATGTCCGAATGTCGTAATCGTACTTTATGAGATATGGTGCGATCTATGATGTCTCTTACTGATTTGCCGCTATAGTTTTGGGGTTATGCATTAGAGACAACTGCATTCACGTTAAAAAGGGCACCATCTAAATCCGCTGAGACGACACCGTATGAACTGTGGTTTAGCAAGAAACCTAAGCTGTCATTTGTTAAAGTTTGGGGTTGCAATGCTTATATGAAAAAGTTTCATCCTGATAAACTCAAAGAGAAGTGCATCTTCATAGGATACCCAAAAGTAACTGTTGGGTACACCTTCTATCACAGATCTGAAGGCAAGATATTCATTGCTAAGAATGGATCCTTTCTAGAGAAGGAGTTTCTCTCAAAAGAAGTGAGTGGGAGGAAAGTAGAACTTGATGAGGTAACTGTACCTGCTCCCTTATTGCAAAGTAGTTCATCACTGAAATCAGTTCCAGTGATTCCTACACCAGTGAGTGAGGAAGCTAATGATGATGACCATGAAACTTCTGATCAAGTTACTACCGAACCTCATAGGTCAACCATAGTAAGATTCGCACCAGAGTGGTACGGTAATCCTGTTCTGGAAGTCATGTTACTTGACCATGACGAACCTACAAACTATGAGGAAGTGATGATGAGCCCAGATTCCGCAAAATGGCTTGAGGCCATGAAATCTAAGATGGGATCCATGTACGAGAACAAACTATGGACTTTGATTGACTTGCCCGATGATCGTTGAGTCATTGAGAATAAATGGGTCTTCAAGAGGAAGACAGACGCTGATAGTAGTGTTACTATCTACAAAGCTTGAATTGTCGCAAAATGTTTTCGACAATTACAAGGTATTGACTATGATGAGATTTTCTCACTCGTATCGATGCTTAAAAGTCTGTCCGAATCATGTTAGCAGTTGCCGCATTTTATGAAATCTGGCAAATGGATGTCAAAACTGCATTCCTTAATGGATTTCTTAAAGAAGAGTTGTATATGATGCAACCATAAGGTTTTGTCGATCCTAAAGGTGGTAACAAAGTGAGCAAGCTCCAGTGATCCATCTATGGACTGGTGCAAGCATCTCGGAGTTGGAATATATGCTTTGATAAAGTGATCAAATCATATGGTTTTATACAGACTTGCGGTGAAGCCTATATTTACAAGAAAGTGAGTGGGATCACTACAACATTTCTAATAAGTATATGTGAATTACATATTTTTGATCAAAAATAATGTAGAATTTTCTGGAAAGCATAAAGGAGTGTTTGAAAAGAGTTTTTCAAAGAAACACCTCGGTGAATCTACTTACATATTGAGCATCACGATCTATAGAGATAGATCAAGACGTTTGATATATTTTCAACAAGTACATACCTTGACAAGATTTTGAAGTAGTTCAAAATGGAACAGTTAAAGCAGGAGTTCTTGCCTGTGTTGCAAGGTGTGAAGTTGAGTAAAGACTCAGAACCCGACCATGGCAGAAATAGAAAGGGAATGAAAAGTCATCCCCTATGCCTCAGCCATAGGTTCTATAAAGTATGCTATGATGTGTACCAGACCTATTGTGTACCTCACCATAAGTTTGGCAATAGGGTACAATAGTGATCCAGGAGCGGATCACTAGACATCGGTCGAAAATATCCTTAGAGGAATAAGGAAATGTTTCTCGATTATGGAGGTGACAAAGAGTTCGTCATAAAGAGTTACGTCGATGCAAGCTTTGACACCGATCTAGATGACTCTAAGTCTCGATATAGATACATATTGAAAGTGGGAGCAATTAGCTTGAGTATCTCCGGGCAAAGCATTGTAGACATAGAAAATTTGGAAAACACATACTGCTCTGAATGTGGCAGACCCGTTGACTAAATTTCTCTCACAAGCAAAACATGACCACTCTTTGGGTGTTAATCACATAGCAGTGTGAACTAGATTATTGACTCTAGTAAACCCTTTGGGTGTTAGTCACATGGAGATGTGAACTAATCACATAAAGATGTGAACTATTGGTGTTAAAATCACATGACGATGTGAACTAGATTATTGACTCTAGTGCAAGTGGGAGACTAAAGGAAATATGCCCTAGAGGCAATAATAAAGTTATTATTTATATTTCCTTATATCATGATAAATTTTTATTATTCATGCTAGAATTGTATTAACCGGAAACTTAGTACATGGGTGAATACATAGACAAACAGAGTGTCACTAGTATGCCTCTATTTGACTAGCTCGTTGAATCAAAGATGGTTAAGTTTCCTAGCCATAGACATGAGTTGTCATTTGATTAACGGGATCACATCATTAGAGAATGATGTGATTGACTTGACGCATTCCGTTAGCTTAGCACTTGATCGTTTAGTATATTGCTATTGCTTTCTTCATGACTTATACATGTTCCTATGACTATGAGATTATGCAACTCCCGAATACCGGAGGAACACTTTGTGTGCTACCAAACGTCACAACGTAATTGGGTGATTATAAAGGTTCTCTATAGGTGTCTCCGATGGTGTTTGTTGGGTTGGCATAGATCGAGATTGGGATTTTTCACTCCGAGTGTCGGAGAGGTATCTCTGGGCCCTCTCGGTAATGCACATAACTATAAGCCTTGCAAGCAATGTGACTAATGAGTTAGTTGCGGGATGATGCATTACGGAACGAGTAAAGAGACTTGCTGGTAATGAGATTGAACTAGGTATTGAGATACCGACGATCGAATCTCGGGCAAGTAACATACCGATAACAAAGGGAAGAACGTATGTTGTTATGCGGTTTGACCGATAAAGATCTTCGTAGAATATGTGGGACCCAATATGGACATCCAGGTTCCGCTATTGGTTATTGACCGGAGATGAGTCTCGGTCATGTCTACATGGTTCTCGAACCCGTAGGGTCCGCACGCTTAACGTTCAGTGACGATCGGTATTATGAGTTTATGTGTTTTGATGTACCAAAGATAGTTCAGAGTCCCGGATGTGATAACGTACATAACGAGGAGTCTCGAAATGGTCGAGACATAAAGATTGATATATTGGATGACTATATTCAGACACCGGAAGTGTTCCGGGGGTTACCGGATTATTATCGGAGTGCCCAGGGTTTATTGAAACCCTCAGGGGAACTATTGGGCCTACGTGGGCCATAGGGAAGAGGGGAGGCATCCCACAAGGGGCAGCCGCGCCCCCTCCCTATAGGGAGTCCGAATTGGACTAGGGAGGGGGGTGCGCCCCCCCTTTGCTTCTCCTTTCCCTCTCCTTCCTTCCCCCTTCCTTCTAGTTGGACTAGGAAAGGGGGAGTCCTACTCCTACTACACTACAAAAAAAAAGACACATCCGTGACATTTTGGGCCGAATGAATTTTTTTCTGTCATACTTATGACACTTCTATGACGATAATTGTGACAAAACCCGGTATCATCATAGATGTGGTGGGGCCCTACTTCTATGACAAAAAATCATGACAGAAAATGGACTTTTCATCCTGGGCGGGTCAGAGACGCAGCTGCATGACATTCTTTGGGCCATCCATGACAGAAAAAACCATGGTAGAAGCGAGGGCGAGGAAAATATCGGAGAGTTCCCGGTTACGGTGGGTGGTCGGGGGCCAAGCAATGCACGTTTCTCTCATACGTACACGCATGTGTGCAAGGCGTTGGGCTCTAAATGAACCTGAGCGAGGCGTTGGGCTCTAACTGAACCCGAGCGATTGCACTACAGGCTACACGTTACTGAACCGGAGCGATCGATTGATCCCTTGCTGTTAACTGAAGCCGAGTGATTCCTATGCTACTGCTGCTAACTGAAGCCGACCGAACACTGCTGCCTCCTTCCCTTGATGGACAGTGAGCGTTATTGGGGGTTTGGATGAAAAGTTCCCGGTGGGGGTTGGATGAACAGTAATCCGTGGTAGTACAGGCCATTGTCGCTGGATGAACAGTACCCCGATCGATCGAGCCGCTGGATGAACATGACCCCGTGGAGGGCTAGATGAACATGACCCCGTGGAGGGCTGGTTGAACAGTAGCCGGTGGAGGGCTGGTTGAACAGTAGCCGGTGGAGGGCTGGATGAACAGTAGCCCATGGAGGGGTGGCTGAACAAGACCCCCGTGGGGAGGGCTGGTTGAACAGTAGCCGGTGGAGGAGCGCGCGGTGGAGGCTGGATGAACAGGAGCCCGTGGATGAACAGTCGCAGGTGGAGGCTGGAGGAGGTCGACGGTGGATGAACATGCACTACTAGGGAAAAGCCTATACATAGAATTTTACCAGTAGCGCTGTACAAAATCAAGCGCTGCTGCTACTTAGTAGCAGCGCGCGTGAATAAACCGCGCTGCTGCTATGACTTTAGCAGTAGCGCGTACTAGCGAAAAGCGCTGCTACTACGTTCGAACTGGTTGCACATGGCTAGCCCAACCTAGCAGTAGCGCGTATAATGGCCCAGCGCTACTACTAATCTCCTTAGCTGCAGCGCGCTTACGTGTAAAGCGCTGCTGCTAACGGAAATAAAATAAAGTGAAAAAGGGGAAAAAGGAGAAAGGAATAGCAGTAGCGGGTTTCAGTAAACGCGCTATAGCTAACTTAGCTATAGCACGTTTCCGGAAACGCGCTACCGTTACGTTTCACTTAAACAACGGTTTCCCCCCACCCCGCCCCCCGGCCACCAATTCTTCCCCAAATTGTCCCTCGCCCTCGCCGCCATCTCCTCACCGCCGCCGCCCGAGGCCGCCCTCAGCTTCACCGCCACCACCCGAGGCCGCCCTCAGCCTCACCGCCACCGCCCGAGGCCGCCCTCAGCCTCATAGCCGCCGCCCAAGGCCGCCCTCCACGTCACTGTCGGCGCCCTCCACCTCACCGCCACCCGAGCCCGCCCAGGACCGCCCTTGCCCATGCCCGAGCCCGCCCTCTCTGCCCCTGCCTCCGTCACCGAGCACCTCCCCGCCACCGTCTCTCCCCTCTGTGTAAGTCCCCCACCCCTCCCCCTCACTCATCTCTCTCTGTATTTTAGAGAAAAAATTAGATGTTAATTAGATGCTTTTCAGTTAGGGCACTAGAGTTTTGCTAGGTTAATTAGGTTAGTAGTGCTGCTAGTAGTATTGGTACAGTAGGTTAATTAGGTGATGTTAAATGAATAACCTAAATGAATGAAATTAGTAGTTAACTGAATTTTTTCCTTTCATCATTATAGAGCACTAAAGTTAACTGAATTTTGTTCTATTAGTAGTTAAATGAATTTTCTTCTACACTTTGTTTTTGAATTAGCTTGCGAAATTTGGACATGTGGTTGCTCGTGTATATTTGGACACTGTTTGCAGGGAATGATGCTTAGTGGCCTATGTTTTGCCGGAATGTTGATTCATTTCTTTTCTGGCAAATTTCAGGTTCTCGATTTGTCCACTTTTTAGCAAAGCTCATGCCGAAATTTTCCGTGAATTTCGGCATGACTTGTGCTACAAACTAGGACATATCGAGTGCCCGTGATTTGCTGCACCAGGAAGGAGTCAACATTCCTGCAAAACAATAGGCCTTTTTATGTCATTATTCATTTTATTAGGTCTAGAATTAATTGACTAGATTTAATCATAGGAAACATGGCTAGCAACGATGAAGGACAGGGTTCTGGTGATTGCGACGACGCCTACCGGGCGGCAGACGAATTTTTTAGCCTTACCGATGATCAACCGATGTTATTGCTGGGCCCATCGGTGGCATCAGGGACTGAGACCGACACGCAGACCGGTGCTGAGACTGAGACCGGCGCTCAGACTCAGACCAGCATCGAGACCGGCGCTGCCTCGGGGAGCGGAGCCGGTGTAGAACCGAAAGCAAAGAGGCAACGGGTTCCTAAAAAACTCAGGACTACTAGAGTGGTGGTCATGGAGGTGGACGACGGCAATTTTGAGCCAACGGCGCCCGAGGAAGCGCGTCGATGCTACGACAATCAAATAGGCTGCATCGTACGGACAACCGCCACCATCAACTTTGAGAAACTACAGAAGATAGAAAATATGAGGAGCTCCCTCCTAAAGAAGTTTCACCAGATATTCTTGTTCCCGGGCCGGAATGAGAAGGATTATAAAGATCCAGATGAGGACCCGGCAATGAAGAAGATAAACAAACACGCCATGACCAAGTTTAGCGACGCGTTGGCCGCTTGGAAAAATCGAGTGAAAGCAAGGATCATCGACAAGAAGGAACCCTACTCCGAGATTGTAAAGGATAATCGGACAATCACGGAAGAGAAGTTTCAAATATTCAAGGAGGCTTGCGAGGCCGAAGATGCCAAAAAAAAGTCTAAGTACATGAAGGGGCTTCAAGAGAGGAACATTGGGAGCCACCACCTCGGAAGCCGTGGTTACGGCGGAAAGAGGTCCAAATGGGCCAAGGAGGACGCGGAAGCCGCGAGTCTGGGCATCCCAGACCCCTTGGCGGAGTTCACCGTCCCGCAGGAGCGTGACGTCCTCAGGGCCCGGCACCGTTGGGACCCAGTGAAAAAGGTTTACGAGACAACACCGGTCATTACGGAGTTCATGAGACTGCTGGTAATTTTAGTTTCTGATCAATTCGACTGCACACGTTAGTCATATTTGTAAACGATCGTTGTGCCTTTTGCAGAGAGAGCAGCACAGGATTGCGGCCGAAAGCGACTCGCCGTCTGAGGCATTGGCGAGGCCCAAATGGGACACTCCATTCAACCGGGCGTTGAACATATTGAAACAACAACCGGTGGATACTCGACCGTCGTATGGACGCGTGCACGGTGTCGGAGACGGCGCCACGTGGAAGAAGTACTACCGTGAGACCACGGAGGAGAGAAAGGAAAGACAGAGGTTAAATGAAGAAAACATCGACAAGAGGGTTGAGATTGCGGTTGAGAAGAAATCAACTGAGACAGTCGCAACAGCGGTAGCTGCCGCAAAACAGGTGGCTTTAGATATTTCTACTACCTTGGTTCCGGCCATTTTCAATTGGACCAGGCAAAATCCAAAAAAAGATGCAGCGGACTTTCCCCTTGCTGACTTCTTGGCGTGGAGCAGCTCGACTAGCGTTGCACCAGCACCTGCAGCTGCACCTGCTCCCGCATCGGCTCCCCGTCCCACCGGACGTGCTAGGCGGTGCTTCATCTTTGGCTGAGCTCGACGCCCTCACGGTATCTGTCACACCGGCCCCCTTCAATATAAATGTATAATCTCCCGTTTTCATTGCCTTTCGGATGTCTCACGTCGCAGACTTTTCTTTGCAGGCCGACGAAACCCCGTGCACCATATTGTACACCATCGGCGACCAGAAGGTGGACGTGGGGAAGGCGATGATAATGGAGCCGAAGGAACCATTGTTCCACAGCCGGCCGATCCCCCCAAACATCTTCAAGGTTTTCGTGGCCAGTGTCAAACTGGGCCACGAGAATTTGCCTCCTCCAGTACTACTGGGGGATGACGACGAGACACCGGGGCGGCTTGGTGATTGTTGCAATGCTGGGTGGGTCCTGTTGTGGCCAAAGAGTCTGCTTCGTCTGGAGGCGGCCGGGAGCACACCCACGAGCACGCAGCCTCAGCAAGGTATGAACATCAACACCCCACCTACCCAATTATCGTCGGGTGTCGGGTTGGGTGATAGCGGACGGGGTAAGGAGGAGGCTCCATTAGTCGCTGATGACGTCGCCATGGATGAGGATGAGGACGACGATGGCGCTGCTGAACAGTATGTCTATACTGGCGCCTCCTCAGGGTTTGAGCGTCATGAGTCGGTGCCTGAATTGCCGTCTCAACATATTATGGACGACCTTCCGGTAGTAAAGAAGTTTAGGAAGAGAGCGAGGAAAGGCAAAAAAGCTGTTTCTATGATCCAGCCGCCTCAGCAGCCTCGGCTTCAGGACCGTATAGATATCCCCGGTGCGGATAAATGGCATATCCCCGGTCAACCAATCCTACCTGCAACAGCGCTACGGGCCAGATTCGGCGATCTAAAGAGACTTCATGACGATGTGCTGCGGGTAGAGAAAGACCTCATCGCCTCGAAAGATCCAGGATACCCACTCTACGTGGTTAACGTTCCGCGGCAAATGTCGTACGTCGACAGCTTCCCCGCGGATAAGTTCTTCCTCCGATTCGATTACATATTCGACATGTTTCACGTGAAGAAGCTGCATTTTACGTTTGTCCGCCTTTATGCCTTGCACATGAACTACATCATCGGGGTTGAGTAGATATCTCATATCTATGTCGCTGACCCGTACTACATGCACGAGGGCTTCTTGGGAGTCTGCGCAAATCACCGTGAATACGCGAGGGATTACATCGTCAGTTTCATGCTCACCAATAAGGACAAGGGGGCAATTCTCGTGCCTTATCATCCCGTGTAAGTCATCCGTGCTGCTATCCTTCCTTCGTTTTCAATCATTCATTTGCACGGTGGAGGCTAATTAATTTGAGGACTTATTTTGCGCAGCGGCGGGCGCACCGTCCTCATCATCCTCTACCCCCGATTCTCCCACGCTCTTTACTTGGACTTGTCGAAGAACATTCACAAAAAGGATTACACCCACATCAAGGATGTTCTCGACAGTGCTATGTTTTACTACCAAGCAAGGGGTGGAGAAGTCAGGGACAAGAAGAGAAGGGGCGGCAGGGTCGCCTTAGGCCATAAGACCGACTCCTGCTGCATCCAACAACTGAACGATTCTCTTAATGATGGATTCTATGTCCTACACCACATGCTGGAGTACAGACAGGATCACCAGAACCTTCGCATGTCACCTAGATCCGGCGATGCCCATATTCTGCAATGGGCAAAGGACATAGGAGATATCGAGGATCATCGACTTCGAGCTGAGTTCTATAACATCCAGCGCGAACTTGCCCAAATCATCATGAAGGAGGTCGTCGGAAAAACAGGGATGTTCTATGGAGAAGGACAAATGTCGCGGGAAGACGTCCGAACATGGATAGCCTCTCAGCGTCTCGACCTGAAGCCTTTCCCTAGGCTCGGGGACTATCTCCCTGACTTGGATGGATGGAACGACATGTTGGAGTGATTGTCGATATATGACAATGTGTCCGTTTAGTCCATACTTTCTGTATGACAAAACTTTGAGTTATGCACGGTGAAACTTTATTTGTGATGTAATTAAACCGTCCTCCTCCTCAACTAGCGAAAATCACTCTAGTTAGGGCATTTTGGGGTACGATGAACTTTGTTATTTATGCTTATGATATGTTGTTTTTATTTTTTCCAAGTCTGTCTCTTTCTGTTGCTCAACTATATATGTTGCATATCATCGACTCATGTGATGATGCAGGTGCATAGATCATAGATGGCGAAGAAGTGCTATGCCAGGAGTATATATACGACAAGTGGCCGGAGTGTCAGGCCCTTCCGGTTTCCGAGCGACATGCAGTAGTTAGTTTAGAGGTTCACGCTAATGCGAAAGAGGGATACGAACTCATGTTCTCAAAGTGATAGCTCTTCTCGCGTATATCATTGTTTAGATGGATGACGATGTATTTGCATATCATTCGAGACTTGTATCACTATTTTCGAGATGATGATGAGAGACCACTTTGTGTTGGATGATGATTATGATGATGACATGATTTGATGAGACTAATTGTATGTATATGCTATGATTACATTTGTATGTGTATGATATGCTAAAGATTATTGTATAAAGCCTATTCAAATACAAAACAAATATGCAGGAAAAAAACTAATAAATAAACTAGTAGTAGCGAGGGGGGAAATTTAGCAGTAGCGCCGCATTGTCAGTAGCGCGTCCCAACAAACAGCGCTACAGATAATATCAGTAGTGCCCTTTCCCAAAGAGCGCTACAGCTATACGTTAGCTGTAGTGCCTTATTAGTAGCGCCGGTGCCCGCGCTACTGAGAGGCCCAAAACCCTTGCTGCTGGTAGGCTTTTCCCTAGTAGTGAGGAGCCCATGGAGGTTGGAGGAGGTCGACGGTGGAGATGAACAGTATCCCGTCGAGTCACGTTTTGTGGTACGCCACACCCCTCTCGATGAACAGGACCCCCGTTTCGACCGTAGCGCTCCAACACAAGTCCGTTTCCTTCGTTTTGCGGTACGCCACACCCCTCCTGATCTATAGGACCCCGTTTCGACTGTAGGAGGTCCGTTTCCTCCGTTTTGCGATACGCGAGACCCCTCCCGATGAACAGGATCCTGTTTCCACCATGGCCGGTCAAACACAAGGACGTTTCCTCTGTTCTGCGGTACGCCAGGCCTCGTTTCCATCGCCTGTTCCGTCCAAGCCTGTTGGCCCCCGATGAACATCACACGTTCCGTTGCCTCCCGATGAACACGATGCATTCCGTTGCCTCCACATGAACACGAGATGCGCGGTTTCTCCGTTCCGACCCAGCCACAGCCATGTACACGAGCCCTGGCCGTACGTATGCGTGAGTAGGCGTTCGAGACCCTGCCCGTATGTACGTATGTGGCGGAATTTCTTTCTTGCACCCTGACTGCTGTACATACGTGTACATGCTATGTGCGTGCCTCTACTACCAGACGTGCACGCCTATACTACCGCACGCACCCTTCCTTACACGGCCACGGTTCATTGCTGCAGCCTACAGACAGACTGATCGACCAGTATGTACGTACACGTTCACGACCACAATGATAATGCTACGTACGCTTCGACCGGGTGGGTCCCGACTGTCAGGCACTTCCTTGTGTGCGAAGATGTAGCTGGTGGGTCCCAGCAGTCAGGGGGGCGAATCATTTTTTGCTCGTAATATGGACGCACTTCCTTGCGTGCAAAGATGTAGCTGCTGGGTCCCAGCAGTTGATACGTCTCCAACGTATCTATAATTTTATATTGTTCCATGCTATATTGTATCCTGTTTTGAACATTATTGGGCTTTATTATACACTTTTATATTATTTTTGGGACTAACCTACTAACCGGAGGCCCAATACAGAATTGCTGTTTTTTTGCCTATTTTAGGGTTTCGCAGAAAAAGAATATCAAACGGAGTCCAAACGGAATGAAACCTTCGGGAACGTGATTTTTGGAACGAACATGATCCAGAGGACTTGGACCCTATGTCAAGCAATCAACGAGGAAGGCACGAGGTAGGGGGGCGCGCCTACCCCCCAGGAGCGCCCTACACCCTCGTGGGGCCCACGTTGCTCCACTGACGTACTCCTTCCTCCTATATATACCTACGTACCCCCAAACTAGCAGATACGGAGCCAAAACCCTAATACCACCGTCGTAATTTTCTATATCCACTAGATCCCATCTTGGGGCCTTTTCCGGAGCTCCGCCGAAGGGGGTATCGATCACGGAGGGCTTCTACATCAACACCATAGCCTCTCCGATGAAGTGTGAGTAGTTTACTTCAGACCTACGGGTCCATAGTTATTAGCTAGATGGCTTCTTCTCTCTTTTTGGCTCTCAATACAAAGTTATCCCCATCTCTGGTGGAGATCTATTCAATGTAATATTCTTTTGCGGTGTGTTTGTTGAGACCGATGAATTGTGGGTTTATGATCAAGTTTATCTATGAACAATATTTGAATCTTCTCTTAATTCTTTTATGTATGATTGGTTATCTTTGCAAGTCTCTTCGAATTATCAGTTTGGTTTGGCCTACTAGATTGATCTTTCTTGCAATGGGAGAAGTGCTTAGCTTTGGGTTCAATCTTCCGGTGTCCTTTCCCAGTGACAGTACGGGCAGCAAGGCACGTATTGTATTGTTGCCATCGAGGATAACAAGATGGGGTTTATATCATATTGCATGAGTTTATCCCTCTACATCATGTCATCTTGCTTAAAGCATTACTCTGTTCTCTTAAACTTAATACTCTAGATGCATGCTGGATAGCGGTCGATGTGTGGAGTAATAGTAGTAGATGCAGGCAGGAGTCGGTCTACTTGTCTTGGACGTGATGCCTATATGCATGATCATTCCTAGATATTCTCATAACTATGCTCAATTCTGTCAATTGCTCAACAGTAATTTGTTCACCCACCGTAATACTTATGCTCTCGGGAGAAGCCTCTAGTGAAACCTATGGACCCCGGGTCTATTTTCCATCATATTAATCCTCCAATACTTAGTTATTTCCTTTGCCATTTATTTTACTTGCATCTTTATTTCTCTTTATCATAAAAATACCAAAAATATTATCTTATCATATCTATCAGATCTCACTCTTGTAGGTGACCATGAAGGGATTGACAACCCCTTTATTGCGTTGGTTGCGAGGAGTTTATTTGTTTGTTTAGGTGCGAGGGACTTGTGCGTGGCCTCCTACTGGATTGATACCTTGGTTCGCAAAAACTAAGGGAAATACTTACACTGCTCTACTGCATCACCCTTTCATCTTCAAGGGAAAACCAACACAGTGCTCAAGAGGTAGGAAGAAGGATTTCTGGCGCCGTTGCCGGGGAGTCTACGCAAAAGTCAACACACCAAGTACCCATCACAAACCCTTATCTCCCGCATTACATTATTTTCCATTTGCCTCTCGTTTTCCTCCCCTCCACTTCACCCTTGCCGTTTTATTCGCCTTGTCTTTTCCTCTCACCTTTCTTCCACTATGTCAGAATCAAAAAGGGTTGGGAGTTCTCTCCCAAGCTTTATTACTTTGGACAATCCTTCTATTCTTGCTAAACTCATAAATAAAGATGCTATTTAAAGACCTACCGGAGTTATCAATTAGAATCATAATAATTTTGATGAATATGATTCTGGAATTTTTCGTTATTTACTTGATGAATCTTTGAAAGATGCTTGGGATAGACTATTAAGGATCAGGGCTAGCTATGTGCCTCAATACCAAATTGAAATTTACTTAAAAAGCTTTTATGTTGCCCTACCTTCTTATTTTAAGCATGTCCTAGATTCTATATTTGAAGAAGGTTTTCTTGAAGGGGATGCCGTAGACACTTATGAAAAGATGAAAACCATATTTGGGCACCCCATGAATGAGAAAGTTGAATCTACATCTCTTTTGCTCTCTTTCCAAAACGAATCTATCAAAGAGATGAAGGCTAGCTTAGATACAAATTTCCGTAACGTACTTAATATTTCTTCTACCATTAATAGCCATGTGCTTTATCAAAATAGAAAGATTAATTCCATATATATCAAGTTTGCTCTTTTCTTCCCCTAAAACCAAAGATGGCAATACCTAGATCTATCCTTGCTTTCATGCCTAGCTAGGGGCGTTAAACGATAGCGCTTGTTGGGAGGCAACCCAATTTTATTTTTATTCCTTGATTTTTGCTCCTGTTTAGTAATAAATAATTTATCTATAATCTGTTTTGGTTGTGTTTTTGTGTGTTTAATTAGTGTTTGTGCCAAGTAGAACTGTTGGGAAGACTTGGGGAAAGTCTTTTTAATCTTGCTGTAAAAAACATAAACTTTAGCGCTCACGAGAACTGCTGCCATTTTTATTTGGAAAGTGATATTTAGTTAATTCTTTTTGAAGATGATTAATAGATAAATTCCTCACGTCCATAAATTTATTTTAGAATTTTTGGGGTTCCAGATCTTGTGTTAGCTACATATTACTTCAGACTGTTCTGTTTTTGACAGATTCTGTTTTTCGTGCGCTGTTTTCTTATTTTGATGAATCTATGGCTAGTAAAATAGTTTATAAACCATAGAGAAGTTGTAATACAGTAGGTTTAACACCAATATAAATAAATAATGAGTTCATTACAGTACCTTGAAGTGGTGTTTTGTTTTTTTTTTGGTAACGGAGCTCACGAGATTTTCTACTTTAAGTTTTGTGTTGTGAAGTTTTCAAGTTTTGGGTAAAGATTTGATGGATTATGGAACAAGGAGTGTGTAATGCCCGGATAATCTTGCTACAGTAATTCCACGCTAATCATGCCACGTCACCTCGATTATTGTTGCTAAGCTTTCGTTAGTTCAAACCGATTCAAAATCAATTAAAAAAAATGGCAAACAACAAAAGTTTTTAAGAAGTTGAAACAAAAATGTTCGGTGGTTGCCGAATATTACGAGGGTAATTATAGTGCAGCAAACATATTTTTATAAAATGGCTAAAATGGTTTAAAATGAAATTAAACAGAAAAGAAAATAAATAAAAGGAAAACAGGAAACACACTAACAAAAAAAAAGGAAAAAGGAGAGAAAGGCCCCCCCACTAGGCTTCGGCGCAGCAGGCTGGCCCAATCGGCCGCACCCTCCCCTTATCCATTCCCCCCGAAACCCTAACCTACCCACTCCCCACTTCCCCCGCTCGTCCCCCCCCCCGCACGCATCCCTCTCCTTCCTCGATCTGGATTGGGGGGCAACGACCCCGACCCCGATCCTGCATCGCCCGTCGCCGCCTGGACCGCGCCGGCACCCATACTCCCTCGCCGGCCTGCTTCCTCCCACGTCGCCGTCGTCCCCATCGGTCTATCCCGAACCTCCCCGCGCCCATTGCCCCGTCCCTACAAAGCCCGGTGAGGTCACGGCCTCCGCCCTCCTCCTTCCCCAGTCCCCGCGCCCTCCTCTCTCCCCGTTCACGGCCACCACGGCCCCTGTTGCTAGTTCGCCGGAGCTCATGCTCCGGGCCGTCCCCGCTCACGGCCACCGCGGCCCCTGTTGCTAGTTCGCTGTAGCCGCTCGCCTCTGGCCGCGCCCTCCTACCGCCCTTGCCCGCGCACCGCGACCCCCTCCCCGCTCCTGCAAACTGCTGCTGCTGCTCTGCGTCGCACCACAGCTTGTCGCCGAACCACGACGCCTCCTCTCGCCGTCGCACCAGCACCTCCACGCCTCGCGCGCACACGCTCGTTGTGCCCGTGGCGCCCCCCCTGCGTGCATATTCTCCTGCGCCGCACCAAGCTCGCGCGCGCTCGCCCCTGACGCAGTCGCGCCCGCCCTGCTGCCGCCTCTGCTCACTCCCACCGACATGGGCTCAATCCGGTCGAGCTCCGGCCTCATCTTCCGGTGTTCTCCGGTGCCCTGCGGTCGCCGTTCCACCCCCCCCCCCCCTGCTGGCCTGGGCGGGCGCCCATTCGGGGCTGGCGCCCGTCACCCGCACCACCGCCCGATAGCCCAGCGCCCGTGCCCGTTAGGCCTTGGCCCTAAGACAAGTGGGGCACACCCCCAGAACGATTAAAAAAAGAATTAAAATAAATAATTAAAAATAAAATTAATTAATTAATTAACCAAATAATTAAATAATTAACTTAATTAATTCTGATTAAATTAACTAATTATGATTAATTAACCTAATGACTAATTAACCTAATTAACTACTGTTAATTATCTAACAGAGTATGACAGTGGGGCCCACCCCCTAATTAATACTAATTAGGTTAATTAAATTGTTTAATTAAAATGTGTCACTGACCAGTGGGACCCACTGGTCAGGTTGACCAGTCAACCCCGTCGACTGTTGACGTCAGCATGACATCATGCTGATGTCATAAATCCATTTTCGAATTAAATTAAATAATTAATTAAATTCCAGAAATTAATAAAATCTTTAGAAAATCATATCTTTTAATCCGTAACTCGGATTAAATTATTTTCAACATGAAAGTTGCTCAGAACGACCAGACGAACCCGGATACGCAGCCCGTTCGTCCGCCACACATCCCTAGCATAGCAAACACGCAACTTTCCCCCTCCGGCTCCTCTGTTCGAAAGTATGCTTGAAGTATTATTATTTCTATGTCAATATTGAACTTTTGTCTTGAATCTTTTGGATCTGAATATTCATACCACAATTAAGAGAATTACATTGAAATTATGCCAAGTAGCATTCCACATCAAAATTTTTGTTTTTATCATTTACCTACTCGAGGACGAGCAGGAATTAAGCTTGGGGATGCTTGATACGTCTCCAACGTATCTATAATTTTTGATTGTTCCATGCTATATTATATCCTATTTTGGACATTATTGGGCTTTATTATACACTTTTATATTATTTTTGGACTAACCTACTAACCGGAGGCCCAGCCCAGAATTGCTGTTTTTTTGCCTATTTTAGGGTTTCACAGAAAAAGAATATCAAACGGAGTCCAAATGGAATGGAAACTTCGGGAACGTGATTTTTGGAACGAACATGATCCAGTGGACTTGGACCCTACGTCAAGCAATCAACCAGGAAGGCACGAGGTCGGCGCCCTCCACCCTTGTGGGGCCCATGTTGCTCCACCGACGTACTCCTTCCTCCTATATATACCTACGTACCCCCAAACTAGCAGATACGGAGCCAAAACCCTAATTCCACTGCCGTAACTTTCTGTATCCACGAGATCCCATCTTGGGGCCTTTTCCGGAGCTCCGCCGGAGTGGGTATCGATCACGGAGGGCTTCTACATCAACACCATAGCCTCTCCGATGAAGTGTGAGTAGTTTACTTCAGACCTACCGGTCCATAGTTATTAGCTAGATGGCTTCTTCTCTCTTTTTGGATCTCAATACAAAGTTCTCCCCCTCTCTTGTGGAGATCTATTTGATGTAATCTTCTTTTGCGGTGTGTTTGTTGAGACCGATGAATTGTGGGTTTATGATCAAGTTTATCTATGAACAATATTTGAATCTTCTTTGAATTCTTTTATGTATGATTGGTTATCTTTGCAAGTCTCTTCGAATTATCAGTTTGGTTTGGCCTACTAGATTGATCTTTCTTGCAATGGGAGAAGTGCTTAGCTTTGGGTTCAATCTTGCAGTGTTCTTTTCCCAGTGACAGTAGGGGCAGCAAGGCACGTATTGTATTGTTGCCATCGAGGATAACAAGATGGGGTTTATATCATATTGCATGAGTTTATCCCTCTACATCATGTCATCTTGCTTAAAGCGTTACTCTGTTCTCTTGAACTTAATACTCTAGATGCATGCTGGATAGCGGTCGATGTGTGGAGTAATAGTAGTAGATGCAGGCAGGAGTCGGTCTACTTGTCTTGGACGTGATGCCTACATGCATGATCATTCCTAGATATTCTCATAACTATGCTCAATTCTGTCAATTTCTCAACAGTAATTTGTTCACCCACTGTAATACTTATGCTCTCGAGAGAAGCCTCTAGTGAAACCTATGGCCCCCGGGTCTATTTTCCATCATATTAATCCTCCAATACTTAGTTATTTCCTTTGCCATTTATTTTACTTGCATCTTTATTTCTCTTTATCATAAAAATACCAAAAATATTATCTTATCATATCTATCAGATCTCACTCTCGTAGGTGACCATGAAGGGATTGACAACCCCTTTATCGTGTTGGTTGCAAGGAGTTTATTTGTTTGTGTAGGTGCGAGGGACTCGTGCGTGGCCTCCTACTGGATTGATACCTTGGTTCTCAAAAACTGAGGGAAATACTTTCACTGCTCTACTGCATCACCCTTTCCTCTTCCAAGGGAAAACCAATGCAGTGCTCAAGAGGTAGCAGCAGTCAAGGGGGAAACATTTTTTTCACGAAATACGGTGGCCCGTCCGGTGGGTCCCTGCTGTCAGGTGGAGGAATCATTATTTTGCGCATAATAAGGAGGCATTTCCTTGCTGCGGCAATGGACCCAGCTGTCGGCCTCTCCATGTATAGTACTCTTCCGATGGAAGTCGTTCCTTGACCATGTTGACCATGCCGCGCCGAGAGCACCAGGGCGGTGGACGACGGCGAGGCCTACGAAGGGAACAACACGGAGCCGGGGAAGACACGGTAGTGGCTACCCACGCGGTGGGGAGTATGAGGGTTGACTAGTTCGGCTGCCGTCGCCAGAGAATAACAACAGGTGTGGCTGAGTAGAGGGATGGCTAGGCCAGCGATGGGAGTACGGTGGGGCGGTGAGGCCTGCACGGCAGCACAGCCGACCGCGGGAGGAGGGAGCAGGCAGTCCCGCTGACACTTGTTTGAGCGGCTGGAGCAGGAAGAGCAGAGATTGAAGAAGCACGGCGGCCGTTGGATGGACATCCAACAGTCACTGCTTGTGCGTCAACCTTTTTTTAGAAAACCCTCAAATCTGTGAGAAACATCATACAACCCATCTGCCATTATTTCTAATAATTTACAACCCATTTGCTAATTCTTAAGGTTTTTTTGGAGCCCATATTCTTTTTGTTAGCATTACAGCCCAAATTGTGGCCACAGTTAAAAAATTATACAAAAAATTGCATATTTCGGTGTGGTCCGAAGCGTTTTTAATCCTGAAATTTCGAGTCACATTCAAACTGATTTTAAAAATAAACATATATCAATATAAAATCCAACAAATTGTCCATGCATAAAAATCAATGCAATTTAAAATCTCGAAATGAAAAAAGAAATTTGAAACTAATTGCCGGTTTGATGTGTTTTAAAAATGTACAACCCATTTCTCATTATTGATTTTAAAAATGAAAAAAGAAATTATTGATAGGCCATTTTCTCGGCCAGCCGAATGAAGCTCTCCTCGTCTTGAAAGTTTGCAGCCCAACAGGCCTGACAAAGCGACTTACCTGACAAATCACAAAAAACCTGGGCTAGCTGTTTTCAGAAAGAACAAAAAAACAACTAGGCTGGTTTGTGGTAAACATAAAAGAAAAGGCTGTCTAGACAGGCCAGAGTGCCCTGCACAGCCCAGTTGACACCCTGCTTCCGTCTCAAAAACAAATTAGATAAATGCCACTCCAATTATGGCAATTCATAAAAACACCACTGCAATTTTCAAACTTGGAAAAATGCCACTGTAATTTTTACAAACTTTAAAAAACGCCACTGCAATTTGCAAACTTTGAAAAACGCCACTCCAGACTTCGAAAAATGCCACTGGAAATGGCATTTTCAAAGTTTGGAAATTGCAGAGGCATTTCTCGGAATCACCAGATTTGGAGTGGCATTTATCAAATTAACCCAAAAAAAATAACTAGGCAAGCTGCTGGGTCCCTGGTGTCAGCCGCTCGTTGTGCAATTCTCTCGTTTATTGACTACGTTGACAATGGCATGGGACCCAGATGTCAAAAATCCATTAGGAGGAGCCATTTTTTATTGGCTTCAAATAAGGAGGCACTTGCTTGCGTACTGCCATGACCTTGGTGGGTCCCTGCTGTCATCCTCTCCACGTACAATCATCTCCTGATTGTGTACGCGTCAACCTGGTAGGCCCACAAGTCAGCCTCTAAACCCGTGGCGAACAAATACAACCCATTTAAAAAAATAGCAGCCCATTCCATATGTTGAAACGGAAAGTTCAACATTTAGAGCAAAGTAACAGGTCTGATCCAGATATAGAGTACTGAACTTCCACGTTGACAACCATCATAGCCAAGTTAACTCTCTACTCCCACTAATACTCTAGTAGTGTGAGAACCTATCTGGTGAAACGACCAAACTGGTGTAGCGGATGCACCAGATATACGTGGACCGTTAGATTCAAAAGAGAGGGACAGGATTTGGGCGGCGATGGACTTGCTGGTACATTTGCAAGACAGTCCTTCAAGTACAGCTAAATCCAACGATCTAACCTCTCTGTACCCGCATCGTCTTCCTCCCCTTGCCATGTTCTATACCAGCCCATCTACCTGCGCGCTAGGGTTCGGGAAGGCTGCTCCATCGCCTCTCTCTCCTCACTCCTGGACCTTCTCCCCCTTCTATCATGTACCTAGTTCGACCGCCGACACACCGGTGAAGCACGAGCTCCCCTCCTCTCCTCTGAGTCGCGCCCAACGAAGACGCCATTGCCATCGGCGAGCGTGTAAACGTAGTGGCGGTGCTCTTGTACGTGCAAAAAATTATTTTCTACTTCAGGACCAACTCAAGAGCTAGTTTAAATCAAAATTTTAGTGCTATATAGCTTTTATTTATCTGCTAATGAAGCTTAACAAATGCTTGGTGGTCTAATCAGGCCCGGGACTGGTCGGCTGACTCTTTAGGTGAACACAAAGAGTGGTCAGGAGTTCTACAAAGTCTACAGACTATTTTTCTGCTTTTCGCAAAGGATGCTTCTGCTTATCATCGACCGACATGCGCTGCGATCTGGCTAACTTGCAATACAAAAATCATATACTCTGTTGAGAAGGTGAAATTTATTCCGAAAAAATCCGGACATGGGTGCAGTCTTCGGTCTTCGTATCTTCACAGCCCATCAGTCCGGCCCATGGCTAATAGGCCGGACACCCGAGGACCCCTTAGTCCAGGACTCCCTCAGTAGCCCCTAAACCTGGCTTCAATGACAAGGTATCCAGCGCGTAGTGCTGTCTTCGGCATTGCAAGGCAGGTTCCTCCTCCCGAACTCCAAAATAGTCTTCAGACGAATTGATCGTGTCCATACCTGTAACACACACCACACACAACCGCAGGGGGAATATAATAATACACGAGTCCAATCCGCTGACAACTTTTACAACATGACATCACGTCCATCCGGTCACAATTTCGAACCGTTTTTTGCCTACCACTCCATTTTTCGAGACGCGGTTGTCATTGGCACATCTTGTCAAAGCAGAGATTGTGTCGCCTTATTATGGGATTCTCATCAATAAGGGCGTGGGCAACCCAACCGTGCCTGTCGGTGTCAAAACCGGCGGATCTCGGGTAGGGGGTCCCGAACTGTGCGTCTAAGGCGGATGGTAACAAGAGGCAGGGGACATGATGTTTACCCAGGTTCGGGCCTTCTTAATGGACGTAAGACCCTACGTCCTGCTTGATTGATCTTGATGATATGAGTATTACAAGAGTAGATCTACCATGAGGTCAGAGAGGCTAAACCCTAGAAGCTAGCCTACGGTATGATTGTTTGTATATCTATCGACTAGCCTGGCCCTGGTTTATATAATGCACCAGAGGCCTAGGATAAAAAGAGTCCTAGCCGAATACGCCAGTGGGGGAGGAGTCCTTGTCTTGACCACCAAGTCTTGTGGAATCTTCCTTGTATGCGGCAACTGTCCAAATTGGCCCATGAGTATACGGCCATGGGGGTCCTCGGCCCAATCTAACTGACTGGGAGACGACGTGGTGAGTACCCCCTAGTCCAGGACACCGTCAGTAGCCCCCTGAACCAGTCTTCAAGTTGGGGACACTCCTCGATTCTTCTGAATTGTTCCTCATCTTCGGTCGTCAGTCTTGAAAACTGGTTCAACAAATCTTCTTCGATCTTGAGGATCACCAATGTGCATCCGAAGAGTTTATACATCGGGTATCCGAGGAGCCCCTTTAAGTTTCCGGCCTTTATCAATGCCTTGTTATTTTTGTGCCACACCTCGGGTTTGAGTTGTTCCCGGGCGGTAGCATCCTCTTGCATCCAAGCTCCAACGCCGGACTATATTTGTGGTATCTTTTGCAGACGAGCACCAACGCCAGACCGCTTCCGAGCTCCAACGCCGGAATGTATCCGAGCTCCAATGCCGGACTATGTCCAAGCTCCAACGCCGGACTATATCCAAGGTGTCATAAATCACCTTGGTTCAAAAAAGTTGAAGGAGTTTAGCCGAGCTTAATGCCGGAAATGCCCTCTATGGAGCCAGCCACTTGCGCCCGAGCTTTATGTCGGACTGCTTCCGAGGTGGTGCACCACCCCGACCACGGGCCGATTTTTTGTCAATATTTTTGATTGGTGCAATTTATTCTCTGCCAAGATATATAGCTAGTAGCCCTCAAGGTGTGTATCGGTCTAAAACCCGAGATGCACCTGAAGGATGACATAAGACCACTGATCCCAGTAGCCGCCGAGACTCGGGTTGATTTGCAAAATCGGCCTGAGGATCAAGTCCTAGCTTGGCAGAATACTTCGGCACACAAAAAGCGGCGTGCTCAGTCCTCGAGACTTAGGTTGGGTGCGGCCGACCAACCTGAGGATCAAAATCTCCTCGGAAACTGTATTGCACTTAAAATTTTATGCATTGGACAAGCAATGCAGTAGCGCCTGAGACACTGGTCGGGTGGCAACACCAGATCAGGGGGTCGATGTGCCCCTTTAATATTTGTAAATAATAAGCCTGAAGCCCAATAGCCCCCGAGCCTTAATGCGGGCATGGGTGGCTGAATTAAGGATCGATATCCATAGTAAAATCACAAATTATGTGTAATGACTCTATGTATCCATGTACTTTACGTCATTAATGCTCGGATCCACATTGTACAAAACTTTGTTGACCGACCATCGGCTTCCACCTCCTCGGCCAGTAGCCGAAGAGTGTTTGTCCTACTTTATAAAGCCTTTATTAGGGCAAAGATTTACAACAAACAAGGCAATCTGGCTATATGGTTTTATAAATGAAGGTACGCAGAGAGATATGTTATATTACTGTTTAACATAAGAAATGTCTTCCAAAGAAAATAGTCCCGCTATCGGTTCCTTTCTTTGGGTTGTCATGCTAAGCATGATCATGAAACCTCAGCTCTAATGTAAGAGAAAAAATATTGAGAATTTAGTTTGGGGGGCCAGTTACTAGCCCCTGGTAGTGTCCGGCGACAGTCGAGGTCAAGCCGTAAACACTTCGGCCAATGTTATGAATGGCCCATCATTTAACACAGTCATCGAATCGATGACCAGTTTACGCTTATTTGTGATAGTTAGTTTTTGGCTTTCTCCACTAAGGTGCTTAACCATGTGAGCTGGAAGCACAATCACAGTGGTTCTCCCTTTGCGCATCTAGCCGAACAAAGCGGAACGTAGGAGGCAAGCGCGGGAGCCGAGCAACCCAACTATTGACCGAAGACACAATTCGAAACTGATGCATATATAGCAATATCCGAGAATGTTTTTGCCGAATCTCTAAAGGTGTCCGGCGTTGCACTGCGAGACTTGTGCTAAAAACACACAAATAGTTTAAAAATACCCAAAGCTTGGAAAACCAAAAAACGTCAGTAAAAACATGACGTCCGAACAAGATCAAGTGTTCGGTGCCAATCCGAATATTGGAAGGGAATAAATTGTGCTTCTGTCGTGTTTTGACAACGACCAAGAAGAAAACACATTTACAACTCATATATAAATTTTAAGAGCCCCCAAGTGACTTGAGTAAAAGAATTTTATGTATAATCATTGTATGTACTGAAGTACTTATATCATATATGTGTTCACCCGAACTTTAAACGCGTCTTAATCAACCATCGGCTTCTCCCTCTTCGGCCAAGGGCCGAAAAGTGTCATGTACTCCGCCTGTCGAGAGTATCGACGGTGTTTCCGATGACCAGGCAATCAGGCCATAAGGCTATAACAGACAAAGCGCGCTCAGGGAACTTATGCTATATTACTAACGAAGTGTAAGAAGCATCTTCGAAGAAAATAGTACCCCCACCGATACCTTTCTTCGGTGCTCATTATTACTATGAGACTTGTGCAATAGATTTTTTGTACTCATGAGTTCGGTTGTGTGCCGACCATGATTGAAAACAATAAGAGCGCTAGCTTTCAGCTTTGCCCAGTCTGAGGTCAGAGCTCAGATGACCCGGTCATGACAATCGCAGAGGTGCTCCCTTTACTCCCTAGCCGAACAATCATGAACGTAGGGGTAAACACAGGAGCGAGGCAACCCAGCTTGCAAATCGCTTAGGTCACTATGGTGCATATTGTGATTGAAAACAATAAGAGCGCTAGCTTTCAGCTTTGCCCAGTCTGAGGTCAGAGCTCAGATGACCCGGTCATGACAATCGCAGAGGTGATCCCTTTACTCCCTAGCCGAACAATCATGAACGTAGGGGTAAACACAGGAGCGAGGCAACCCAGCTTGCAAATCGCTTAGGTCACTATGGTGCATATTGTGGCGTAATACACGAACAAGGAATGAAGCCGTACAAGTATAATCATATGTAAGAGGAAAAGTTCCATCAAGGGAGCCCCCAAATAAACAGGGTATTTGAATATGCGAGTCACAAACAAAGTTTTGACAAGGAACTTTGTCCCAAACAACTTTTAGCCAAAAAGTATAATACTTGTTTGAACCGAACAAAATTTCAAACTGAAAGTTTTTGAGCATGAAAGCGACTTAGCTAGTTAATGTGCTCGATGTTGATGACGCATGCCGAGATTGTGGTGGGACGAGATCCCAGCCCCCAAGCCGGTCCCGAGATGTCCGAGTAAAGAACTCGACTTGATGAAGTGGTGACACAGCATAGTCGATGGGCGAGGTGAAAACCCCAGTCCGACCGCGGCGACGGAGCAGACCGATAGCGTGACGCCGAAGCCCCCAGCGTGTGTTAATGAAGTGATGATGAAGCCCCTGGTCAGCCGAGGTGACGTGGTACATCGGTACACCGCGGTGACAGTGCTGCCCGGATTATCTACCTGTGCACAGAAAATAGTGCAAGCCGGAGATAATAGAAATAATAAAAAATTGTTACATAATCAATAATTTATGCAAAGTGAGTAATAAAAGAAATATGGCCTGTGCGCCGAACACTCGATGAGCTAGAGCTCTCTCGGCGATGCCGAAGTCCCCGAGGCAACCGAACACATCGGTATGGCAACACGACCAACAAGGTGATCACGCGAGCCAATTTATGCCGATTGGGACGACGGCGTCGGCTTGCTGAAGAGACCACGTGACGCAGTCGAAGTCGATCACCTACACACATAAAATAGTGCGGTCCAAAAAGGATAATTGCTTTTCGCAAAAATAATTTATTGAAAGAGATGTGGCCTGGCGCCGAAGTCATGTCGATGTAGGGCGTCGGCGTGACGCGGTGAAGGCATGGCCAAGCCCGAATTCGCAGGCCCGTCTAAGTTCCAGATGCGGCATTTGCCGAACTGTATACGAAAACTGACCGAACCACCACGCGGCGTTGTTAATGCGGCCACCATTTGATAGACCTGTGTATAGATGTTGAAACAAACCGGAGCAATAATTCCTTGGGAAAAATAAACCCAAGCAAGAAAAAAATACTAGGATTAATAGCACCTGGTTTATCTGTTGTAGCAATCTGGAGAAAGTTTGCTCCCAAAATTGGGGCTCGATCTGCACACCCATTGCATGATGGGTGATGAAGCGGTGGCATGGCGATGCTAGCAAAGGTTGGCTCGCCGAGGAAAAGCCTGTGGTCCAGCTAATGTGATGAAGCTGGTCGGCTGGTGACGCCGAAGTCTCCGAAGTAAGTTGATGAAGAGATGGTGAAGCCCTCGGTCTAGCCGAGGAGACGGAGCAGGTCAGTAAGGAGACATTGTAGCTGCCGTGTCAGCCGAGGTGTTGAAGCAGTTCGGCGTGATGGACATCGGCTTGAAGAAGCAACAGTTCGGCCATGCCGACGCAGGTCGTAACTTGTGACATGGTCAATGCCGGTTTGATGAAGTGACCATGCGGCGATGCCTGTGTTCCCGCTCCGTGTATTCCGTGGGGCGGCTATGTTGGTGATGATTTATCCTTGGTGATTCTGAACTCTTGTTCGCTCGCCGAGATGATGATCCGAAGTAGTTGAGCTTGGCTCAAAGGGCGACGACGTGTCTAGCGCAGGTCGGTAGCCGTGGAGCAGTAGTGCCTGACTGGTTTGACACTAGTATGATAGTGAAGATTACCTCAGAGGAGGCTTAAAATTTTATGGGCACGTGTTTAAAAACAACATACAATACCCTAGGAGAAAATTCCTTTAAGAAGGTTGTCCCATATCACGTTCATAAAGAAACATGAATTCAGGCCGGATCTGTATTCGCGCAGAAAACAGACCCGGAAAGTGATGCACTAATCGGAAGGTTCTCAGAGTTTGGACGGTCAGATCAAGCTGAAATTTTGAGGGGTGTTAGATATAGGAATTCCGCAGACGATCAATGGTTGGATCTTCAAAAGGACGTCCGAGCTAGGTGCTGGAGACCATGCCCTAAACTCATCCAGATTCCCGTCCAGATTTGACAGGGCTCCGGTAAATCGTAGATCGCCGGAGATTCCTCCATCGAAATTTGACGAAATTTTGCATGGTTGTTGTAGACTCAATTCTGCACAATTCCACCAAAGGGATCATCAAAGAGATGCTCTAAGAGGTGGTGGCAGCGGATACAAGTTCGCTGTTCGGAAAAACAGCACGGTTGCCCGAGGGCAATGTTAACGTTGAGCCCCCGAGCTCCATGGATGATTCTTCCATGATCTTGATAGAGATCGGAGTTGATGTTGATGAAGGCCCTCGTTCGAACATGATGATCGGAGATGGAGCATGGTCCTCAGTCGAGCCAAGGTGACCAGTCGAGCCGGCTATGAAGATGCCGGCATCGCAGTTGACCTGCAGACGAGCCATCGACCCTTTTGCCGATCACACAGCGGAACTCTCAATGAAAGCACCAATGTCGGTGTCAAAACCGACGGATCTCGGGTAGGGGGTCTCGAACTATGCGTCTAAGGTGGATGGTAACAGGAGGCAGGGGACACAATGTTTACCCAGGTTCGGGCCCTCTTAATGGAGGTAATACCCTACGTCTTGCTTGATTGATCTTGATGATATGAGTATTACAAAAGTAGATCTACCACGAGATCAGAGAGGCTAAATCCTAGAAGCTAGCCTATGGTATGATTGTTTGTATATCTATCGACTAGCCTGGCCCTGGTTTATATAATGCACCAGAGGCCTAGGATAACAAGAGTCCTAGCCGAATACGCCAGTGAGGGAGGAGTCCTTGTCTTGACCACCAAGTCTTGTGGAATCTTCCTTGTATGCGGCAGCTGTCCGAACTGGCCCATGAGTATATGGCCATGGGGGTCCTCGGCCCAATCTAACTGACCGGCAGACGACGTGGTGAGTACCCCCTAGTCCAGGACACTGTTAGTGCCGTTTACATAGCCCTTGGGAACAGGTGAATTTTGAGGCGAGCGGGGTGGCGTTCAATATTCACTTATAAGGAGATAATATTCCTCCTTCTTCACCCACGCCTTCTTCCCGCCCTTCCACTCTTGAGCTCCAGTGCCCAAGCCCTAGCTTCCCTTGCCAGAGAAAACACTCCAACCATGTCCGGATCCGGAGCGGGTGGCAAGTGGATGGCTTCTTCTATTAAGAAGAAAGACATCAAGGAGCTTCGAGAGGCCGGATACCTGGCCAAGCAGATCGTTCACCGTCTCCTGGCCAAAGGACAGATCGTCCCTACCCCAAAGCCCCATGAGAGGGTTGTATTTCTCGCACATTTCGTCCGTGGGCTGAAGTTCCCTCTCCGCCTGTTTGTCTGTGGACTGATGTTTTACTTCGGGCTGGACTTCCATGATCTAGCCCCCAACTTTATCCTCAACATATCGGAAGTTATAGTCATTTGCGAGGCCTTCCTCCGTATCCCGCCTCACTTCGGCCTATGGCGAAGACTTTCAATGTAAAGCCGAAGGTGGTGAAAGGCCAACAAGTAGAGTGCGGAGGCGCCATGGTGGGCAAGATGCCCAACATTATATGGCCCGAAGGTTCCTTCGTGGATACGGTGAAGGGGTGGCAATCGGGGTGGTTCTACATCACCGAGCCGCGCGACACCAACTGTGCGACGGCCCCCGAATTTTGATCCGGAGCTCCTCTGCGGCTTACCTCCTTGCAAGAGAAGGGTCTCGCCTGGGGCTCTTCGAGCAAGCTGACTAGGCTCCAGACGCGCGTTTAGAACATGCTAACCAAGAGGATCAAACTCATCAACGTGATCCAGGTTATGCGCATTCGCCGGATCCTTCCGTGCCAACACCGGACTTGTCATTTGTGGGAGTTCGGTCTGGCCAAGCACCATACGCTACGAGAGCTCTTCGGCACAACGCACGAAGATATCTGGAAAGTACTCTTCAAGGCTGGCAAGACACCATCGCCCACAACCAAAGATCGTGGGCTCAGCTTGAAGCGCCAGGCCAATTCGGTAAGTTCTTTCATGCATTCAAGGTATAGCCTTTACTGGCATATTTTGGGAAGGAGTCTAAGCCTTCATATCAATTTCCAGGCCTGGATCGACATAGCAGAGCGGATTAATTGTCCCGCTCCACTTCCCGAAAGACGAGGAAACCCCACTCCTAACGAAGATGCTATTTCCGACGCCTTATCATGTGCCGGAGAAGAAGGCCAAGAAGACAGCCAAAGGGAGCAGGAGTGGCCTTCGCCTAAAGGGCGCTTCGGACATGTCGTCCGAAGACGAGACTGACTCTTCGGTCGCCGAAGACGACGGCGAGGAGGAAGAAGAAAGCGGCTTCCCCCCAGAGGTGGAAAGAAGAAAAGAGAGGCCTCCACAAATCTAGAGGCGAAGGCACCCAAGAGGGGGAAGGGCTCCCTTGCGGATAACTCCGCATGGGATGTGAAAGCAGTCCGGAGCGGATGCCCCAGACCAAGCCTCAGGCTGCCTCGTAAGTACCAAAACCCTATGCACCTCCCGATACCTGGCCTTTCCAGTTTATAATATTAACATTTTTAAACTGTGCCATTACAGTCCGGCCCGCGACGGCTCACCCAAGGGTGATGATGAGGTAGCATCCCAAAGGATCTTCTCAGACCAGGGGAGATTCCAGAAATCATTAAGGTGGCACCGCAGGATGACTCCTCGGCTGCCGGACACATGCGGGAAAAAGCCCCCATGGGGACTGGCAGTGGGGGCCAAGTTCTCTTCGGCCCTCAGCCGGATACCATTCTGGAGACCTACACAGCTTCGGAGTCCAGCAAATGGCCTTCCTCGGAAGGAGGATGTGTGCCTGTTCCACCGATGACCTCTGTCCAACCAGAGGCACCGCACAATCTGCGGGAAGCGCTGTGAGGCGCCTCCATTGTATGAGCACCGTGTCCTTATGGGTAGGTGATCGAAAAGGTTCAGTCCGCCAAAAGCGGACTGACCAAGGCCTGCACTAGCCTTTTAACAGGCTTTGAGGTAACAATTGTAGAAAAATATCACAATGTGGACAGTAGCCCCTGATGCTGTTCGGTGTCCGGAAAGGAAAAGACGAACAGGGGATCAAAATAATTTTCGCAGGAGTCTAGCATAACATGCCTTTGTGAATAAGTAGGTGTCGCTGCTGGCTGCTGCCGCTCACACTGCGGAGGTCTCCGGACTGAAGCAGAACCTGGAGTGGGCCGAGAAAGAGCTCGGCCTCGTGAAGAAGCAGCTGGAGGACAACGAAGGTATGCAGTAACCTGCGTGTATGTTTAGGAACGATGAATGGTTCATGCTGACTAAAGTGCCATGAACTTTATTAGGGGCCATGACCGAGGTGGCGGCCCTCAAGAAGGCATTAAAGAAGGCCGAGGACAAAGCGGCCAAGGAACGCACCGCGCGCGAAAAGCACGAGGCCCAGGTCGGCGAGGTTCAGCAAGAGCTCCAGGACGCCGTCAAGAAGTGCAAATCCTTGGAGCGTGATTCCAAGACGCAAGCGTCCAAACTTGCGAAGGCCCTCCAGAGCGCGCAGGAGGCTCGAGCGGAAGCCCAGAGCGCCCTTCAGGAAATCCAGGCGGCTCGGAAGATCGCGGCGGGTAAGGCTTTCATTATGCAAAGCAAGTCTGTGAAGGAAGCGTTCCTTTTACTTACCCGAATTTGGAGCTCTCCAGGGGCGTTTACGGATTTGCCGCGCAGCATATCAGATGTTGTCGAATTCTATTGAGCCGAAGAAGGGAGTTCAACGGAGAAACTGTTCTGGTCTCAATATCTTGGACCAGAACATCCGTTGTCCTTTAGCAACCAGCTGAAACAGCTGGTCGAGCTACACATGGCGGTCGAGCTAGCCATGAAGGAGCTGATAGTCCGGCTATGGCCCGCCGTGCCGATGCCCAACAGCTAATTCGGACTTGTGAAGCGGCTTGTTGATGCCTGCCCACGTCTTGAGGTGATAAAGCGACCGGTCTGTATCAAAGGTGCACGGATGGCCTTTGCTCACGTCAAGACGCATTGGGCGAAGATGGATGCCAAGAAGCTAATGATCGAGGGGCCACCTGAGGGCAAGGAGCACCGCTGACCCGAGTTATATTTTGATGGTGTCCTAGAGGGATCCCACATTGTTGCGGATCATTGTGCCAAAGACATTATCTTTGAATGAATGTACTCAAGCTCCCTCTACCTTGTAAAACAAAGTATTTATGCAATATAATGCTTGTTATGTTTTTAAATTTTTACTTCCTGTGCGGCCGTATTGTACGAAATCTGAGGGTTAACTAGTCGTCGACTTCTGCCCCCACGTAGGTAGTACAGGGTGCTCGAGATGGAATCTAAACAATATTGATCCAATTAGATGGTCCTTGAAGGAGTTGTTTAGCGCAACGAACGAGGCAACTAGACTATGCGGATCCTCACTTAGCCATAGGAGTGCGACAATAAAAACATGGGCGCAGCCCCTAGTATCGGAATTAGAGTACTATAAGCATCTAATCGGGAAGTACCAATCCTGCACGTAATGCGGAAGAAATCTCCAACGATTTGCAACCTCCGAACAGCTGAACGGCTCTCGCTGCATCATGATAGTCAATTTTTGGCTTACTATACTGAGGTGCTCCTTTGGATAAACCAAGGCACAATCGCAGTAGTTCTCCCTTTGCTACCTTAGCCGATATAGTGGAATGTAAGGTAGCAAGCATAGGAGCCGGGCAACCCAACTATTGACCAAAGACATGATTCGGAGCCAATGCATATAATGCTAAATTCGGGGTGCCGAACTATACTTATAAGAAGTGTTCGGACTTTTGCTGCCGTAATGTGGGGTGCTATAATGCCCCTGACAAACATCAAAATGTACCAACATGTACCGGTGCTACCTAATGGGGTTATCCACAGGGAAACTGAGAAAAGAAAGAGAGAAAGAAAACAGAAAAGGTGCAAAGGTAAAAAGCTGGGGTCCTAAAGCTCCAGCTACAAACTGTTCTCATTGTAATTTAATTAGCACGTCAAAGCGCATTGATACAAGTAGTGCGATAAGCAACATGCTATTTAACATGCCTAAACCAAAGGAGAGCTGCATGTGGGTCCTGAAAAACAGGTAGAGTTATCATTGACGGAATCACCTAGAGAAGTCCCCCATATGTCTGCATTTCTTGCTATCGTGGTATGTTCATACTTCAATAGGAGCGATGACCCGACCGCCAGATGGGCCCTGTAGTATTGAGACCTGAAAAGGAAACAAATAGAAGTGAAAGGATGTGTGTATCCGATGTCGGTTGAGCCGTACTACAGACCACAAGCTAGCTATGCCTCCGTCGATTCCCATGGGATTTTGAGTGCGTAGTTATGTACGCGCGGCACGAATGCCACCACTTGATCGGAACTGCGATGGAGGCCGGATTGCTAGTCGAGCTCCTGACGACCCGAGCTCTCCTGCTGCAGAGTAGTTCAGACCCTCTTAACGGTGTCCGAGGGCTCGGCAGCCGGATTAAGGTTCTTCTTGAGAAGGTCGCTCTGTACTTCTGCTGCTAGGGCAGCTGTGTGCTCTTCTGTACGGAGGGAGCATTCCGTATTTCCATTGACCGTTATGATGCCGCGCAGACCGGGCATCTTGAGCTTGAGATAAGCATAGTATGGTACTGTGTTGAATCGAGCAAACGCGGTTCGTCCGAGCAGTGCATGATAGCCGCTGCGGAATGGGACGATATCGAAGATTAACTCCTCGCTTCGGAAGTTGTCCGGAGATCCGAAGACAACCTCTAATGTGATTGAGCCCGTATAGCGAGCCTCTACGCCTGGTATGACTCCTTTAAAGGTAGTCTTTGTAGGCTTGATCCTTGATGGGTTAATGCCCATTTTTCGCGCTGTATCCTGATAGAGTAGATGAAGACTACTACCTCCGTCCATAAGGACGCGAGTTAGGTGGAACCCATCAATTATTGGGTCTAAGACCAGTGCGGCTGAGCCACCGTGACGGATACTGGTCGGATGATCCCTGCGATCAAAAGTGATCGGGCATGCCGACCATGGATAAAATTTTGGGGTGATTGGCTCTATTGCGTAGATGTCCCTGAGCGCACGCTTGCGCTCCCTCTGGGGGATGTGGGTAGCCTATATCATGTTCACCATTTTGACCTGAGGTGGTGAGGGAGTCCTGGATTAGGGGGTCCTCGGACAACCGGACTATATCCCTTGGCCGGACTGTTGGACTATGAAGATACAAGATTGAAGACTTTGTCCCATGTCCGGGTGGGACTCTCCTTTGCGTGGAAGGCAAGCTTGGCAATTCGGATATGTATATCTCCTCCCTTGTAACCAACTCTGTGTAACCCTAGCCCCTTCCGGTGTCTATATAAACCGGAGGGTTTAGTCCGTAGGACAACAACAATCATACCATAGGCTAGCTTCTAGGGTTTAGCCTCTCCGATCTCGTGGTAGATCAACTCTTATAATACTCACATCATCAAGATCAATCAAGCAGGAAGTAGGGTATTACCTCCATCGCGAGGGCCCGAACCTGGGTAAACATTGTGTTCCCCGCCTCCTGTTACCATCCACCTTAGACGCACAGTTCGGGACGCCCTACCTGAGATCTGCCGGTTTTGACACCGATATTGGTGCTTTCATCGAGAGTTCCACTGTGTCTTCATCACAAGGCTTGATGGCTCCTTCGATCATCGGCAACGATGCGATCTAGGGTGAGGTTTTCCTCCCTCGATAGATCTTTGTATTCGGTGGCTTCGTACTGCGGGCCAACTCGCTCGGCCATCTGGAGCAGATCGAGAGCTACGCCCTGGCCATCAGGTCAGGTTTGGAAGCTTAAACTATACCACCAACATCCGTGGAGACTTGATCTTTGACGGATTCGAACCCATGTCAGGTACGCCGCACAGTCATGATGAGCATGATTTAGCTCTGCCATCGGATAATGTTCGGGAGATCACACCTGTAACTACTCCGACCCTCAATCCAGAACAGATAGCGCCGTCCGAGGATGGGTGGATGGACCCCACCACAGAGGCCGCACACTCAGCGATGATAGAACTGAATACTGACTTCACCTCCTATGAGGCCTGTGTTGCCGGACACTCAGATTCGTCCCCGGCCACAGACTCTAGACCGCTCGCGTCCGTGCCCATCCAATCTGATTGGGCACCGATCATGGAGTTCACCTCCATGGATATCTTTCAGCACTCGGCCCTAGGCGACGTGCTAAACTCATTACGGTCTCTCTGCTTGTCAGGAGACCCTTGGCCGAACTATGTCCTGCTCGAGTGGGAAGAGGACGGCGAAGAAATTCATTCCCCACCCACCACCCAATTAGTAGCCACTGTCGACGACCTAACCGACATGCTCGACTTCGACTCCGAAGACATCGACGGTATGGACGATGATGCGGGAGACGAACAGGAACCACCGCCCACAGGGCGCTGGACTGCCACTTCATCACATAATATATACATGGTGGATACACCCAAAGAAAATGATGACGAGGAACGGAAGGAAGCAGTGAAGGACAATTCCCTCGAGAAGCAACCAAAGCGACAGCGTAAGCGCCGCTCCAAATCCCGCCCCGGCAAAAATAGCGGTAACAGTGCAAGAAAGAGTAACACCCCGGTCATTCCCAAAGGAGACAATGACCACATGAACCCAGCGGTGGAGCAGGGTGAACCAGCGGACGACGAACATAGTATGGAGCCGCTGCATGGGCACGACGACCCCGAGGGTAAAACTCATCAACCTGTCTCTGGAGACATGAATAGTCCGGACGGCGATGCACACATCATCCCTGAAAGACACTTGGAACAAGAGAACCTTCATAAAAGGCTCATTGAAACCGCGCGAGCCTGAAGAAGCAGAAGCAAAGGCTTAAGACCGTGCAGAATACGCTCAACAGTAGATGGAATAAAGTGCTTGACACGGAAGAAAAGTACGGCGGTAATCGCCACACCAAAAGCTATCCAAAGCGCAAGCTGTTGCCTGAATTCGACGATGAGGCCTTAGAGCCCACTGAGCCGGAAAATAAAACGGCCGATCAACCGGACCGGCCACCCTGTGGTCGCGATAGGGCGGCTAACGATGACGTACACAAGTTAGTACATGACCTACGTGAGGACCTACACAAAAAAGCCAGTTTGACCAGGTCCATTTATGGACCTAGGAAGCGCATTCCGGCACAGAATCATCGCTGCCCAAATGACTATACTGACAGAATAATAGTTTGGAATCAAAACCGAACACTACAACCAAACACACCCAAATACAGGGGTGCCGCGCACCCCCTATGCTTCACCGACGAGGTACTGGATCATGAATTCCCAGAAGGATTCAAACCCTTGAACATAGAGTCATACGACAGAACAACAGACCCTGGGGTCTGGATTGAGGACTTTATCCTTCACATCCACATGGCTCATGGAGATGATCTCCATGCCATCAAATACTTGCCCTTAAAGTTGAAAGGACCAGCTAGGCACTGGTTGAAAAGCCTCCCCGAAAACTCAACTGGAAGTTGGGAAGAGCTCGAGGACGCTTTCAGGGCTAATTTTCAAGGGACCTATGTCCGACCTCCGGACACAGACGATTTAAGTCAAATAATTCAGCAACCCGGAGAGTCATCCCGAAAGCTTTGGAACAGATTCCTCACTAAGAAGAATCAAATTGTCGATTACCCGGACGCCGAAGCCTTAGCGGCTTTCAAACATAGTGTCCGGGACGAATGGCTTGCCAGACACCTCGGTCAGGAAAAACCAAGGACAATGGCAGCCCTAACAAGCCTTATGACCCGCTTTTGCACGGGCGAGGATAGTTGGCTGGCCCGTAGCAGCACCAGCGACCCAAGCACATCCGAAGTCAAGGATGGCAATGGAAAACCACGACGCAATAAAAGCAAGCGTTGGAGCAATGAAGACATCCCAGACAACACGACGGTAAATGCCAGGTTCAGGGGCTCTCGACCCGGTCAACGGAAAAAGCCACTCAAAGGCAACAGAGATGGACCGTCCAGCCTAAACAAGATTCTCGACAGATTATGTCAAATTCACGGCAGCTCCGATAAACCCGCAAATCACACCAACAGAGAATGCTGGGTCTTTAAGCAAGCCGGCAAGCTAAACGCCGAGCACAAGGGGAGGGAGACACCGAGTGTAGACGAGGACGAGCCTCACCAACAAAACACTGGGGGACAGAAAAAATTCCCACGAGAAGTCAAAACAGTGAACATGATTCACGTAACAAAGTGGAGGAGCACACACGCACTCCGAGACGTACGCGCCATAGAGCCCGTTACCCCCAAGTTCAACCCTTGGTCGGCCTGCCCAATCACTTTTGATCGCAGGGATCACCCGACTAGTATCCGGCACAGAGGATTGGCTGCCTTGGTACTAGACCCAATAATTGACGGATACCATCTCACCCGAATCCTTATGGACGGCGGCAGTAGTCTTAATCTGATATAACAAGACACAATCCGCAAAATGGGGATAGACCCACCAAGAATCAGCCAAAGCAATACTACCTTTAATGGAGTAGTACCAGGTCCAGAGGCCCGCTGCACGGGCTCTATAGTACTAGAGGTTGTATTTGGTTCTCCCGACAACTTCCGAAGCGAAGAATTAACCTTCGACATCGCTCCATTCCGAAGCGGCTATCAAGCACTACTCAGAAGAACAACCTTCACTCGTTTTAATGCAATACCACATTATGCTTATCTTAAGCTTAAGATGCCCGGTCCACGTGGCATCATCATAGTTAGCGGAAACTTAGAGTGTTCCTTACTGTCGGAGTAATTGGACATGGATACCCCGAAGACGGCGAGACGATATTTCAAGACATCGGGGCTAGCAAAGCCCCTCAGTCTGCCCGCCGGCTGTCGACTGCGCCAACCAGCCGGCTGCCGACTGCAGCCCGACCCGACATCGACAAGACACCGACGAGACGGCCATACCGCGAACAAGACAACCGTACCATGACGACATCATGTACAGTGTCACTTGTCCCCTGGCACTATTTATGAAGTGACCCAGGGGACAAGCATGACATGCACCATGCCTTACCCATGCCTACCCACATAGCTTACATAGTAAGCTAGCCCACACTATAAAAGGGGCACTCATCCATCCATCCAGGATGAGGGACACTCACACACACTCACGGCCACAAGCCACGGCCATACATGGCCGGCCACTAGCATGCCTCATATAGGCATATACCAGATCAGATGCACTTGGCACTGATTCCAGATACAGCTCCAGGAGCACTTTGTACTGCCCGATGTACACCCCAGATAGATACACTCAGACATGCAGCAGTAGGAGTATTATCTCTATGGAGAGCTCCGAAGCTGGGTAAACCACCGCGTGCTACTCGCATACCCGCTCCCGGGCCTATCAGCAGCAGTCTTACCCACACACTAAGCCCTTGTGGCATCTGTCGACTCGCAAGCCCCCCGTGAGAAATACCACGACAGTTGGCGCCCACCGTGGGGCGGTACTACTACTACGCTACCACGCTGCTGCTGGTTTCGCTGTCCGGGCGGGACCCCTTTTTTCTTCATCACCTCCGCCGCGGCGTCGCACCGTCTCTCCGGTAGCGCTCGGGGGCTCGACATCGACCCGCCCCCAGAGCGGCCGCGAGGGGTGGCGCGTCCTCGCCGTCGGCCTCTTCGTCTTCACCACCGCGGCGTCGCGCCGCCTCTCCAATAGCGGCCGGGGGCTTGACATGGACATGCCCCCGGAATGGCCGTGAGGGGCGGCGTGACCTCACCATCGGCCTTGCCTCCTTCACCACCACCGCAACGCCGGCCGCCCGTCCGCGCGCGCCGCACGCGGGTCCGTGTTTCGGTTGGCGGTGTCCATCCACGCGCCGCTCACGTCTGCTCCCCTCCGCGTTGTGCCTTGCTCCGACTGAAACACGCATTCGCTCCTCATACCATCTATGCAAGCTAGCTAGATGCAAGTCAAACCATTGGCCATACACTAGCAAAGTACTACCCAGACTACCCCATACACCCATGCATAGTCCAGATGCAATCCAGAAGTTCCCTGTGCACTACTCATACGTTGCCCATACACTTTCTGTACAACAGTCAGATATTGGCCGGGCAATGGTCAGATAACGGCCCGGACAGTGGCTCGACCTCGACCCTGCGCTGCTCTACTGCAGCCGCAGTTTCGCCGCCGCACTCGCAGAGTCACCGCTAACGCACTGCCCCGGCTGCGCCCCTGCACTGCCCGCGAAGCTCCTCTCGAGGCCGCTGCCTCGGCACACGCAGGCCCTGCGTGCGAGCTCTCCCTCCCGAGCCCCGCAGCGCACCGTGCCTCGGCTCCCCTCGCGTGCCTCCCCGCCCGCCTCGGCTGCCGCCGTGGAGGCCGGTTTCCGCTCCCGCCGTGGCCGCATCCCGTCCGGCCGGCTCGCCGCCACTGCCGGGTCCGCGCCTGCTGCTCCCACGCCGGATGGCCGGCTCGCCGGCTCTGGCCGCCTGCATGCCCGGACGCCTCTACCGCGCGGCCGCGCCCCGAGCGCCATCTCCGCCTGCAGCTCCGGCCCCCGCCGCCTGCGCTGCTCCGCACACCTGGCCGCCTCCCGCGCCCCTCTGGCCGCCTTGCCCGTGGCCAGGTGCTCCGCCAGCCGACTGCTCGTCGGCCTCCCGACCGCCGGGTCCGCCCCGCCTGTGGCCGCCTGCTCCGAGCCACCTCTACCACCCGGCCTGCAACGGGCCGGCTTCCCGCGCCGCTGGTCCGCCTCCCGTGCGCGCCCGGCCGGACGCCCCTCCGCCAACACCGGCGCCGCCTCCTCACCCGCCTCGCCGCCTGGTTCCACCCGCCTGCCGGCTCCGCTGTCCGTGCCGGCTGTGGCAACGGCTCCTCGGCCGGCTGCTGCCGCGCCTCGTCGCCTCCTTCGCCACTCCGTCGACGCCGGCTGCTCGCGCCTCCCGGTCGGGTGCTTCGTGCCTGCCGGCTCCGCCCCGGCCACCTCTGCCTCTGCCAGCGGCCGGGTGCTCCACCCCGAGCTCGGACTCCGCCTCGCCTGCGCTGGTACGGCGGCCGCCTGTCTGCTCCCACGCGCCTCCGCCACTCGGTCCTCCTGGGGCCGACTCCTGCTCGCCGCACAGTCGGCCCCCCATGCCTGGGCCGCCTGCTTCGTGCCGGCTTCGGGTGCCCGCCCCGTGACCGGCCGCGTCCCGCTCTCCGCCGCCTCCGGCTTGTGACGGCCGGGTCCGCCCCGCTTTCCCTGCAACACAGGAGCCGGCTGCTGCCGCCTCCCGCCGCGCCCGGCTGCATCCTGCGAGTTCGCTAGCCGGCTGGAGACGAGAAGAAGCAAAAGAAAGAAAAAAGAGGGTCAGCTGCCCGAGATCCGACTGACCAAGTCAAAGGGCCGGCTGTTCAAGTGGCCGGGTGCCCAGCCGGCTGCTAAAAAAAGAGAAAAGTGGTGGAGTCCGGATGCTCGCGTGGAGTCAGATAAAGAAGTGGCCGAGTGCCCACAGCCGGCTGTGAAAGAGAGATAAAGAAGAGGCCGATTGCCTGGTGGCCGACTGCTCGCGTGGCCGGGTGCCCAGCCGGCCGCCCGAAAAGTCAGGCCGGGTTCCCAGCCGGCCGACTGCCAAAAGAGAGAGAGAGAGAGAGAGGAGGGTCCGGCTCGCCACATGGAGCCGGACAGAAAGAAAAAGAAGAGGCCGATTGCCTTGGGGCCGGCTGGAAAGAAGTGGGCTGGGCCGCTCGCATAGCCGGCTGCTCAAAAACAAAGAGAGAGAAAGAAATGTGCGTCCGACCATTGGCTACCTGGCCGGCTGCAAAGAGCCCGACTGCTGTGTCGTGGTCCGCCTGCCCAGCCATCTGAAGAAGAAAAAGAAGAAGACAAGGTAGTTGCCGGAAGATCCGGCCCGACTGCTCAGCAGTCGGCCCAAATCTCGGGGGCTACACCCAGCGGGTGCGCTGACGCGCCCCCGCGAGAAAGAAGACAAGGTAGTTGCCGGAAGATCCGGCCCGACTGCTCAGTAGTCGGCCCGAATCTTGGGGGCTACACCCAGCGGGTGCGCTGACGCGCCCCCGCGAGAGAGAATACAAAGAAGTTGCCGGGAGATCCGGCCCGACTGCTCAGCAGTCGGCCCGAATCTCGGGGGCTAGACCCAGCGGGTGCGCTGACGCGCTCCCGCGAAGATTGCAGACAAGAGAAGAGTTTTGTCCGGCTGTCAGCAGCCGGCAGAAGAAAAAGGGCGTTGCAAGACACCTCGCCGCCTGGCCGGTCGAGCCTGACCGGCCGGGCGAAGGCTTCACCCAGCGGGTGCGCCGACGCGCTCCGCGAGCGCCGAGTCACGCCGGCTGTCTCCGACGACCTCGACTACACGAAAATCAATGTGAGCTCCTCACCCGCATATTTTTTGCACCACGCAAGCATGGATAACCACGAGCGTTGCTCGGGGGCTGTCTCCGCATTTTATTACAGTAGCGTCACTATTCGCCCCGGTGCCAGCCAGAGTTGGCCCGGGGGCTGGCCGCTTGGCCTAAGATGTTAGTTCCCGCAGACGGCTTAGTACCATGCGCGGTACCAAAGGCCCACTCTTAGTCACAGACCGCAGAGCGGCTGTCTGACTAGCAAGAGTGTACACTGGAGGCCACCCATGCGAAAAACGCCCTAGAAGAAAAACGTTCGGGCGACCCGGCCGTTTTCCTTTACAAGTATCTACTCGGTTGAATCTGCTCCTAGACTCTGAGTACTGTACACTCCACTTCGCGGCCCACTCTTAGCCACAGACCGCAGAGCGGCTGTTTGGCAAGCAAGAGCAGAAGCCAAAAAGCGGAGGGAACACGAAAAAGATTAAGGGGGCTCGGACGAAACCGAGTCGGCACCCTCCGCATAAAAACTTGCAATACTAAAAGCAAGCATATGATATATTTGCGTGGACTAACTTTGTCCTTTTTTTATGATCATTTCCATGAACATTTGCCAAAAAATCTCCGCCCAACTTTGCCAAGTTGCCCGGAGGCTTGGGGGCTACTGTCGGAGTAATTGGACACGGATACCCCAAAGACGGCGAGACGATATTTCAAGACATCGGGGCTAGCAAAGCCCCTCAGTCTGCCCGCCGGCTGCCGACTGCGCCAACCAGCCGGCTGCCGACTGCGCCAACCAGCTGGCTGCCGACTGCGCCAACCAGCCGGCTGCCGACTGCAGCCCGACCCGACATTGACAAGACACCGACGAGACGGCCATACCGCGGACAAGACAACCGTACCGCGACGACATCATGTACAGTGTCACTTGTCCCCTGGCACTATTTATGAAGTGACCCAGGGGACAAGCATGACATGCACCATGCCTTACCCATGCCTACCCACATAGCTTACATAGTAAGCTAGCCCACACTATAAAAGGGGCACTCATCCATCCATCCAGGATGAGGGACACTCACACACACTCACGGCCACAAGCCACGGCCATACATGGCCGGCCACTAGCACGCCTCATATAGGCATATACCAGATCAGATGCACTTGGCACTGATCCCAGATACAGCTCCTGGAGCACTTTGTACTGCCCGATGTACACCCCAGATAGATACACTCAGACATGCAGCAGTAGGAGTATTATCTCTACGGAGAGCTCCGAAGCTGGGTAAACCACCGCGTGCTACTCGCATACCTGCTCCCGGGCCTATCAGCAGCAGTCTTACCCACACACTAAGCCCTTGTGGCATCTGTCGACTCGCAAGCCCCCCGTGAGAAATACCACGACACTTACATGCGGAGGAAAGTACATCGTCTTTCGCAGCCGAACACTGAACGACCCCTCCAACCAGAATAAATGATCGTCCATCAAGACCGCGGACATGGCTAGACGAGTCCGGCGCACCCCTCGCTGTAACAGTTCAAATAAACCCGAGATTGGGTTGATGGATATACCCCCATAGGTGGCGCTAGGGGCTTCCCGCATGTAACAAGGACTATAGTTCGGTTTGACCTTACTTAGATTGATCTTCCATGGTCTATTAAGCATAACCAATTTTTCGCACATAGACTTTCACCTGGGTTTTTCCCTCTTGCAGATAACAATCATGTGACACCCTTCCAAGACACAGCACAACGGAGACACAGGCGCATACGTGCAGCAGGGCCCCGCTCAAAGGTTTCTTTCTAGATTAAGACCCTGTGTAAACCTTTCTCACTGTCTCTTGTTGTTTCACGCCCTCTAGATACTTAGCACAACCGAGAGGGATGCTGATGTTATTGGCATTTTCTCCATGTTAGACTGATGCACGTACCTGGAAATTCAGGGTTCATTATCAAGGGCTTGCTCAGCCCGGTATATGTTGTAAAGGCCGAATAACTTAGGGAGTGTTCGGCGTCGCGAGTTTGTCCTTATATGCATCAGCTCCAAATCATGTCTTTGGTCAAATGTTGGGTTTGCCCGGCTCCTGTGTTTTGCTACCTTACGTTCCGCTCTATCGGCTAAGGTGGCACCAGGAGAACTACTGCGATTGTGCCCTAGTTCATATGGATGAGCACCTCAGTAGAGAAAGCCGAAAACTGACTGTCATGATAAAACGCGAGAGTGGTCAACCACTCTAGGACACAACAAAATATTTGCGATTCCTCCGCATTAACGAAGGACCGGTTTTCCGGTCATGTATGTACGCGCACCATATTCGGATAAGCGCGGAAGTACCAGGGGCTATATAGTAGCCCCACTGTCAAACTCCTATGTCTAAGTGAAAGTGTTAAAGCAATATAGTCTGATTGCCTTGTTCGCCGCGCTATCACCTCCTTAATGGACCAAGACGTTGGATCAAGTGTGGATACGCACTTTTCCGAACACCCCCACATTATATGCGTGGGGGCTGAAGCCGACGACTGCAAACTTTCAGGTTATATACATACATAAAACGGCCGCACAAGAGGCATCATAATACTTTCAGGCAAAAGTATAAACATAGCCTTTATAATCCAAATAGCATTGTTTTTACAATTGGGATACATGTCACTCGAACATAATATTCTTCGAGCACTGAGCCTCTACTAAACGAGCGCCTTCTAGGACTTCTCCAAAATAGTGCTCGGCCGAGACCTGGCCTGGACCCCGGTTTGCAATAGCGGTGGCATCCATCTCTGCCCAGTATGTCTTAACACGGGCAAGAGCCCCGCGCACCCTCTATGCATGCCGACCTCTTTACAGCGTCTATATGAGGCACAACACCAAGGAATCATTGCACTAAACTAAAATAACTATTCGGCCTTGGTCCTTCTGTCCAAAGATGATCCACAAAAGACCTCATGGCAAGCCCGGGCAACCTATGGAGCTCAGCCCACTCGGCCATTTGCTCATTTAACAGCAGCAGACGCGTCGGAGCACTGAAATGCGACCAGAACAACTTTTGCACTTCGTGATCTTTTTGATCTCTGAAAAACGCAGTCGCATTAGCAGCACTCATTGCCAAGTCCGAATACACGTCTGCAGGACCCATAATCGACCCAAAGGGGCATACTTCGGATCCCCGAACTTCGTCTGCAACAAAAAGGGCTTCCCAGCTGTGATATCTCCGGCTTGATGGAGCTCCTCCTTCGCCGCTCTGATTTCAGAACGGGTTTCCTTTGCTGCTTCCATGACTTTCTTCAGGTCAGCCGCTCTTGCTTGGTTTTCCTTTTCAAGAAGCTCATATCGGCCGGCGGCATCTTTTAGCTCATCAGTCATCTTGGCTATTTTATCTTCGCTTTTGCGATGCGCAACCTGTTCGGCTCTTAAGTCTTCTGCTACCTTTAGGGTGGCCGCATCACTCCTCCTGGCTTGTTCCTTGCCTTGGGCAAGTTCCGCCTGAAGGGTCACCACGGCGGCAGCTCCATCTACAGTCACAACATATTATAGATACTAGCATCATGCTCCTCTTAATATTTGTTGACCACCCGAAAATACATACCCTGTGCCTCGTCAAGCCACTTGTTCACGAGCGCAATGTCAGCATCTGCCGCATCAAGTTGCCGGCTCAAACCGGCAAACTCAGCAATCCAGCTAGCCACCGAACTGTCAGCTGTCTGCACATGAAAGCAGCGCGATTATTTACCTGGGATTATGATCCTCTGTTTGCTGCCCCTGGACAGCAACCAGAGTCTCAGGGGCTACTATCTATATAGAGCACACCTAGCGTGTGCGGTACCGTCAATTTTTTTACTTTGCGTACCTCAAAGCCTCTTAGCAGGCTCGTAAAAGCTTGATGTAAACCACTTGTGGCGGATGAGATCCTCTCAACCACCATACTCATTAAAGTATGATGCTCCTCTGAAATAGCCGCTTTCTCCAAAAGGCTCATCAGTGCGTCCGGTTTCCCACCGGATAGTCCCGGACTCTTTTTGTTGCTCTCCATAGGAGACGAATATTCCGGACTGCGGGTGGCCGAAGTGTTATCTTCTGGCCTTGGCAGATCAGGAGAAACCCTTTGTGACGACACCTCAGGGTCATCTGTCCCAGGAGGCGGGGAGGCAGAGGGAGGCGTTTCGCTCTCCATCATCTCCGGAAGAAGATCCCCCGAAGACGAACTCTGCTGAGAAGGGCTACGAGCCAGACTGCAAGATATATGTCTCTGTTATTGTCCTCAGAGATAACACATGATATATTTACCAAAAGTACTCTAGATTCACTTACAGCTCGGTGGAGGGCTGGCCCCCTTGCGGGCACTGTGCGGTAAGGACGCCCTTCGGGGCAGTGCTTCCTGACGAAGATTTCTTGCCTCGTTTGGAACCTTTCGTTTCCAAGTCGTCAGAGACAGTCCTTTTCCTTCCATGAGGGGAGGGGATTCTAGATTCTACTCCCCGATCATCCTCCTTCGTGGAGACACCAATTCCCCCGGTATGGACGAGTAAAGCGTGAGGCCCGCTTTTGGCTTCTTTATCCCTCCCTTTATCTTCCCCTGATGGCACTTGATAAAGTGCGTGCTCGAGCATCCTGGCTAGTACAGGATCCGGTGAGCCTTCGGGAAGGGGGGCCGAACACCTGATCATCTTCGCCTTTCTTACCCAGTCCTGGCCAAGATTGATTTTTTCAGAATGAAGTCATGACAAATAAAAAGACAGCATGTTCGGTCGCAGAATTACTCACCTGGGTATCTGGACGGTGGCAGTTGAGACCCGCATCCTCGGTGGTGTCCGGACACTTTATTCGTGATCCGAAGAACAATCCATACATCTCTTCGAGCGTCATGCCGAAGAACTGCTGAATAGCTCGCGGTCCTTCCGGGTTGAACTCCCACATACGAAGAGATCGATGTTGGCATGGCAGGACCCGACGAACTAGCATAACTTGCATTACTTTGACGAGACCGACATCCCTCTTGAAGAGATCTTGGATGTGACTTTGCAATGTCGGCACGTCATTAACCGGCCCCCAGTCTATCCCCTTGTTGACCCATGACGCCAGTTGTGGTGGGGGGCCCAAACGGAAGGCGGGGGGAGCCACCCACTTAGTACTTCGGGGAGCTGTGATGTAAAACCACTCCCGTTGCCATAAGTTGGATATCTCCGGGAAGGAACCCTTTGGTCATGGGGAATCGACGCCTTTGCTTATTGTGGCACCTCCGCAGTCTGCTTGTCTGATACGTCTCCAATGTATCTACTTTTCCAAACACTTTTGCCCTTGTTTTGGACTCTAACTTGCATGATTTGAATGGAACTAACCCGGACTGACGCTGTTTTTAGCAGAATTACCATGGTGTTATTTATGTGCAGGAGCAAACGTTCTCGGAATGACCTGAAACTTCATGGAGACACTTTTCAGAAAATAAGAAAAATACCTGCCAAAGATGAAGGCCAGGGGGCCCACTGTCTCTCCACGAGGGTGGGGGCGCGCCTGCCCCCCTAGGGCACGCCCCTACCTCGTGGCCCCCCTGGAGCTCCTCCGACCTCAACTCCAACTCTATATATTCACTTTCGGGGAGAAAAAAAATAAAGGAGAAGGATTCATCGCGTTTTACGATACGGAGCCGCCGCCAAGCCCTAAAACCTCTCGGGAGGGCTGATCTGGAGTCCGTTCGGGGCTCCAGAGAGGGGAATCCGTTGCCATCGGCATCATCAACCATCCCCCATCACCAATTTCATGATGCTCACCGCCGTGCGTGAGTAGTTCCATCATAGGCTTGCTGGACGGTGATGGGTTGGATGGGATCTATCATGTAATCGAGTTAGTTTTGTTAGGGTTTGATCCCTAGTGTCCACTATGTTCTGAGATTGATGTTGCTATGACTTTGCTATGCTTAATGCTTGTCACTAGGGCCCGAGTGCCATGATTTCAGATCTGAACCTATTATGTTTTCATCAATATATGAGTGTTCTTGATCCTATCTCGCAAGTCTATAGTCACCTATTATGTGTTATGATCCGTTAACACCGAAGTGACAATAATCGGGATACTTACCGGTGATGACCGTAGTCTGAGGAGTTCATGTATTCACTATGTGTTAATGCTTTGTTCTAGTTCTCTATTAAAAGGAGGCCTTAATATCCCTTAGTTTCCGTAAGGACCCCGCTGCCACGGGAGGGTAGGACAAAACATGTCATGCAAGTTCTTTTCCATAAGCACGTATGACTATGTTCGGAATACATGCCTACATTATATCAATGAACTGGAGCTAGTTCTGTGTCACCCTAGGTTATGACTGTTACATGATGAACCGCATCCGGCATAATTCTCCATCACCAATCCATTGCCTACGAGCTTTCCATATATTGTTCTTCGCTTATTTACTTTTCCGTTGCTAGTGCTATCATCACTACAAAATACCAAAAATATTACTTTTACTACTGTTACCTTTTGCTACCGTTATCACCACTATCATATTACTGTCCTACTAAGCACTTTGCTGCAGATATTAAGTTTCTAGGTGTGGTTGAATTGACAACTCAGCTGCTAATACTTGAGAATATTCTTTGGCTCCCCTTGTGTCAAATCAATAAATTTGGGTTGAATACTCTACACTCGAAAACTGTTGCGATCCCCTATACTTGTGGGTTATCAGTGTCGTCCATCGACTATCTTCAGCTTAAAATTGAAGGTTTGGAGCCATAAGCCTAAGTGTGGGGTGATGCGGAGGAAGGCCTCACATACGACGATAAACGACGAGATGTGAAGAATGGAATCCGGAGCTAGACCGTGGAAGTCGAGCCCATAATACAACATGAGCCCTCTGACGAAGGGATGAAGACTAAAGCCTAGCCCGCAGAGGAAGTGGGAAATAAATACGACACTCTCGTTGGGCTCAGGAGTGGGGATGACCTGCCCTCGGGCAGGCAGCCTGTGCGAGATTTCGGTGGTCAGATACCTGGCCTCCCTTAGCTTCTTGATGTCCTCCTCTGTGACAGAGGAAGCCATCCACCGGCCCTGAAGGTTGGATCCAGACATGATTGAAGGTCCGAAGCGCTTCGCCTGTGCCTTGGGTGTTGGAACTCGGGGTGGGGGAAGGGAGGGATTGAGCGTGAGATGAAAGGGACAGGCTTTGGCCCCTTTATAAAGAGGGCGAATATCAAGCGTCCTCCGCGTGGCCGTTTGGAACTTGCCTAAAATCAAGGAGTCATACTAACGAGCATGATTGGGTTACCCACACCCGTATTGATGAGAATCCCGTGATAAGGGGACACGATCTCTGCTTCGACAAGACGTGCCAATAAAACTGCCTCGCAACACGTGCCGTGGCGGGCAGGGAAAAACGGTTCGAATAATGACCAAGGCCATGGCATGATGTCACATTATGAAAAGTTGTCAGCAGATTAGATTTGTGGAAATATTGTACTCTCTACGGTGGTATGTGGAATTTGTTTTGCAGAGCCGGACACTATCCTTGTGTTCAAAATCCTCTATGGAGTATTCGGAGGAACCCACCTTGCAATGCCGAAGACAATCTGCGCGCCGGACTCGTCGTCATTGAAGCCTGGTTCATGGGCTACTGAGGGAGTCCTGGATTAGGGGGTCCTCGGACAGCCGGACTATATCCCTTGGCCGGACTATTGGACTATGAAGATACAAGATTGAATACTTCGTCCCGTGTCTGAGTGGGACTCTCCTTTGCGTGGAAGGCAAGCTTGGCAATTCGAATATGTATATCTCCTCCCTTGTAACCGACTCTGTGTAACCCTAGCCCCTTCCGGTGTCTATATAAACCGGAGGGTTTAGTCCGTAGGACGACAAAAATCATACCATAGGCTAGCTTCTAGGGTTTAGCCTTTCCGATCTCGTGGTAGATCAACTCTTGTAATACTCATATCATCAAGATCAATCAAGCAGGAAGTAGGGTATTACCTCCATCACAAGGGCCCGAACCTGGGTAAACATTGTGTTCCCCGCCTCCTGTTACCATCCGCCTTAGACGCATAGTTTGGGACCCCCTACCCGAGATCCGCCGGTTTTGACACCGACAGGGGGAAACTTCTTCTGTCCCCCTGTGTTCGGTTGCTGTGGCTCTTCGTCATCGTCCTTTCTTTGCGATCCCTTTTCCCTGTTCTCGGCGTTTAATTTGTCAGCATGTTTAAAAACCCAGCAATCTCTATTTGTATGATTGGGTGGTTTGTTCGGGGTGCCATGAATCTGGCACGTATGATAAAGTATGCGGTCCAAGCTGGGTGGGCCCGAATTGTTCTTTTGGAACGGCTTCTTCCACTAACCGGACTTAGAGCCACTGAATCTGGCGTTGACCGCCGTATCCTCGGTGTTGTCACTGTTGTTTCGACGCTTGTATCTGTTGTGTTGAGACTTGTCTTTGTTACTTTTAACTTCAGGGGTGCCGGCGTCGCTTGCGTTATTTCTGCTACGGGCGAACCAACTGTCCTCGCCCGCACAAAAGCGGGTCATGAGTGCTGTGAGGAACGCCATGGATTTTGGCTTTTCTTGGCCGAGGTGGCGAGCGAGCCATTCGTCTCGGATGTTGTGCTTGAAGGCTGCTAGGGCCTCGGCATCCGGACAATCGATGATTTGATTCTTTTTAGTTAAGAACCTAGTCCAGAATTTCCTGGCGGACACGCCGGGCTGTTGCACTATATGGCTTAAGTCATCAGCGTCCGGAGGTCGAACATATGTACCTTGGGAGTTATCGAGGAAGGCCTCTTCCAAGTCCTCCCATCTGCCAATAGAATTTTCAGGCAGACTGTTTATCCAATGCTGAGTTGGGCCCTTGAGTTTTAAAGGGAGGTATTTGATGGCGTGGAGCGCGGCGCCACGGGCCATATGAATGTGGAGAATGAACTCTTCGATCCACACCACGGGGTCCGTGGTTCCATCGTATGATTCGATATTCACGGGTTTGAACCCTTCTGGGAATTCATGATCCAGGTCCTCATCAATGAAGCAATGAGGGTGTGCGGGGCCTCTGTACCGGGCCGTATCGCAATGTAGCTCTGATGGAGTCCGTCTGCGGTTTTCAGCCCATGCATGACAATGTTTGTCACGTTCGAATAGGTGGGCGTCGTCGCGTGTCGAGGCGCATCCTCGCAATCCGTAAATTGATCTGGTGTGTCCTGCTTTATTGTTCAGGTTCTATCGGAGGTCATATGTATGGCCGTGGGCTAATTTACCTCTACCTGTGCGATGAGGTGGGGCGGGCTGGTGTTCGGCATGAGTTGCCGTCTTGTCCCGACCACATGGTGGTCGGTCAGCCGCATTGTATGATGGTGGTATGTACTCCGGCGCCTCTTCGTCAAACTGAGGTAGGAATTTGCTCTTTGGGTAGCTTTTGGTTGGGTGCTTGAGGTTGTATTCTTCGGCTGCTAGGACATCAGTCCATTTATCATTGAGCTGATCTTGGTTAGCTTGAAGCTGCTGCTGCTACTTCTTTTTCAGGCTCCTTGTAGTGGCTATTCGCTGGCGCTTGAAGCGCTCCTGCTCAAGAGATTCCTCAGGCACGATGAAATCCTCAGTGCCGAGGCCCACCTCGTCCTTAGAGAGCGGAAGGTAATTATCGTCCTCCGAATCTTTGTGCGTGGCCTGTTTACCAGGGGTAGCCTGCTCATCTTCCCGTTCATCTTGTTCATTAGCTGTATCAACGGGGTCTTCATTGTCTTCGACACCTTTTGGAGTGTTATTTTCTCATGTGCCGGTGTTGCTGTCTTTACTGCAGCGTGACTTAGAGCGGCGCTGCTGACACCGACGTTTGGATTGCATTTCGGAAGGTTTATCCTCAGCTGGATCTTCCTTGTCATCGCTGCTATTTTCTTTTGGTGCATCCACCATGTATACATCATACGAGGAAGTGGCCGTCGAGCGTCCGGTGAACGGCGGGTTCTGGACCTCTTCTTCTCCGGCATTGTCGTCCATACCGTCGATGTCCTTGGAGTCATAGTCAAGTTCGTCGGTCAAATCCTCGACCGTGGCTATGAAGTGGGTGGCGGGTGGGAAGCAAAATTCTCCCCCATTAGCCCCTAGTTCGAGCCGGATATAGTTCGACTGTGAGTCCTCTGTCAAGGACAGGTTCTTTAATGAGTTTAGCACATCGCCCAAAGGCGAGTGTTGGAAGATGTCTGCAACGCTGAATTCGAAGATCGATAAATGATCAAGCTTGGCGTCCGCGGGCTCACGTGGTTCGGAACTTACGGCCGGAGACGAGTCCGGAGTTCCGCTGACAGAGACGTCATGAGAGGTTAAGTCTATATGTGGCTCCAACGTCATGGAATCTGTGGCCTCCGTGGTGGGGTTGATCCTCCCGTCCTTGGGTGGTGCAGCTTGCTCCGGTCTAGGGCCAGAGCAGTTGCAGGAGCAATCTCCTGGATGCGGCGTGATGACAGATTTAGGTCATGATCATCGGGGTGACCGGGAGCGGCTACTGCGGTCTCGAATCCGGCGAAGATCAAGTCTCCATGGATGTCCACAACTTAGTTCAAGCTTCCGAATTTGACCTGATGGCTAGGGGCGTAGCTTTCGATCTGCTCCAGATGGCCAACCGAGTTGGTCCGCATTGCGAAGCCGCCGAACACGAAGATCTGCCCGGGGAGGAAAGTTTCTCCTTGGGCAGCGTCATTATTGACGATTGAAGGGGCCATCAAACCTTTAAGCGACAACATAGAGGAACTCTCAATGAAAGCACCAATGTCGGTGTCAAAACCGGCGGATCTCGGGTAGGGGGTCCCGAACTGTGCGTCTAAGGTCGATGGTAACAGGAGACAAGGGACACGGTGTTTACCTAGGTTCGGGCCCTCTCTATGGAGGTAATACCCTACGTCCTGCTTAATTGATATTGATGAGTATGAGTATTACAAGAGTTGATCTACCTTGAGATCATAATGGCTAAACCCTAGAGGTCTAGCTTGTATGGCTATGATAATGAGTCTCCTCCATCCGGACTAAGTCCTCCGATTTATATAGACACCGGGAGGATCTAGGGTTACACAAGGTCGGTTACAAATAAGGGAATCCATATATTCGACGCCAAGCTTGCCTTCCACGCTAAGGAGAGTCCCATCCAGACACGGGTGCAGTCTTCGGTCTTCGTATCTTCACAGCCCATCAGTCCGACCCATGGCTAACAGGTCGGACGGCTGAGGACCCCTTAGTCCAGGACTCCCTCAGCCGCAGCTGGGAGGGGAGAGGCTGGAGGGTTAGTGGGGGAAGGGCGTCATCTTGCTCACCCTCTTCAGCCGGCGTCATCAGCCAGCCACCATTAGTCAAGAGGATGGGGAGAGGAACATGATAAGGAATAGGATAAGGAAGGAGAGGAGAGGTTATGTTGAGGACTATTTAGGCATTTCGAGAATTCTGCAAGGCCGAGGACGTAAAACATACCTGCAACCCTTCTTGTGATAAATCTGTTCCATTTATTATGAATCCAATGGCCCAGAATCTACAGGTGCATTCGTTGCACCAGTTGATACGTTCTCCTAGTAGTGTACAAGTACTAACTTACTGATACGTCTCCAACGTATCTATAATTTTTGATTGCTCCATGATGTATTATCTACTGTTTTGGACATTATTGGGCTTTGTTATCCACTTTTATATTATTTTTGGGACTAACCTATTAACCGAAGGCCCAGCCCAAAATTGCTGTTTTTTTTCCTATTTTAGGGTTTCGAAGAAAAGGAATATCAAACGGAGTCCAAACGGAATGAAACCTTCGGGAACGTGATTTTCTCACAGAACATGATCTAGGAGACTTGGACCCTACGTCAAGACACAAAGGAGGAGGCCACGAGGTAGGGGGCGCGCCTACCCCCCCCCCCCAGGCGCGCCGTCCACCCTCGTGGGTCCCCTGTTGCTCCACCAACGTACTCCTTCCTCCTATATATACCTACGTACCCCCAAACGATAAGATACGGAGCCAAAACCCTAATTCCACCGCCGCAACTTTCTGTATCCATGAGATCCCATCTTGGGGCCTGTTCCAAAGCTCCGCTGGAGGGGGCATCGATCATGAAGGGCTTGTACATCATCACCATAGCCACTCCGATGAAGTGTGAGAAGTTCATCTCAGACCTACGGGTCCATAGTTATTAGCTAGATGGCTTCTTCTCTCTTTTTGGATTTCAGTACAATGTTCCCCCCTCTCTTGTGGAGATCTATTCGATGTAATCTTCTTTTTGCGGTGTGTTTGTTGAGACCGATGAATTGTGGGTTTATGATCAAGTCTATCTATGAACAATATTTGAATCTTCTCTGAATTCTTTTATGTATGATTGATTATCTTTGCAAGTCTCTTCGAATTATCAGTTTGGTTAGGCCTACTAGATTGATCTTTCTTGCAATGGGAGAAGTGCTTAGCTTTGGGTTCAATCTTGCGGTGTCCTTTCCCAGTGACAGTAGGGGCAGCAAGGTACATATTGTATTGTTGTCATCGAGGATAACAAGATGGGGTTTTCATCATATTGCATGAGTTTATCCCTCTACATCATGTCATCTTGCCTAAGGTGTTACTCTGTTTTCATTAACTTAATACTCTAGATGCATGCTGGATAGCGGTCGATGAGTGGAGTAATAGTAGTAGATGCAGGCAGGAGTCGGTCTACTTGTCTCGGACGTGATGCCTATATACATGATCATGCCTAGATATTCTCATAACTATGCTCAGTTCTGTCAATTGCTCAACAGTAATTTGTTCACCCACCGTAGAATACTTATGCTCTTGAGAGAAGCCACTAGTGAAACCTATGGCCCCCGGGTCTGTCTTCATCATATAAATCTTCCAATACTTAGTTATTTCCTTTGCTTTTATTTTACTTTGCATCTTTATCATAAAAATACCAAAAATATTATCTTATCATATCTATCAGATCTCACTCTTGTAAGTGCCCGTGTAGGGATTGACAACCCCTTATCGCGTTGGTTGCGAGGATTTATTTGTTTTGTGCAGGTATGAGGGACTCGCGCGTAGCCTTCTACTGGATTGATACCTTGGTTCTCAAAAACTAAGGGAAATACTTACGCTTCTTTACTGCATCATCCCTTCCTCTTCGGGGAAAACCAACGCAGTGCTCAAGAGGTAGCACTTACTCGTAACTAACTAGACAATGTCGACCGCCATCTGTGGTACATGCTAAACGCCAGCACCGGCGTCCTCCGCCTCGCCTCGGACTTGCCAGAGGTGTGATAGGGCGCATTGCTCGTGCGCGTTGGCCCTTTCCTTGCCGGCATGGTCCACTGAAGCTTCGGCTACTAAGCGGGAAACCCACTTGACGAGCTTGTAGTAAAATGCGGCGTCGCGAACGCGTGCGTGCCTAACAGCCTCCAGGGCTATTTGCCGGGCGCCAGCCTCCATGTAGTCAGCCTAGTTGCGGGTGCTCTGCTCGCGACTCAGAGCATCTGTGCGCTGCTGCTCCATGTCCCGCTGGCGGCGCAAATCGGCAATACGCTGCTCCTCTACCAAGGGATCGCGTTCCAACAACTCCTCATACTCCGGATTGCCATCTAAAGACCGATAGAATGCCTCCTCCCTCCGTTTGCCTTCCGGTGAAAAACCGAACTGTAAGTGCATCTAGTGCCACCCCTAGTAGGTTTTGGAGTATTGACGACAAACCTAGTTGAGGTACTAATGTGTTTGTGAGAATTGCAGGATAACACAGGTAGAAGTCCCTCATTGATTCGGTTTTCCTACCAGAGATGACCCCTAAAAATGTATGAAGACATTGATGTCAAAGGTGGTATATGAAGATATTCACATTGAAGACTATGACAAGAGAAGACATCGCATGAAGCCTATGGAGCTCGAAGACTTAGATCTTTCGTAGTTCTTTTTCTTCTTTGTTGAGTCATAGGAACCACCGTACTGTTAATTGGGGTCCAAGAGAACCAGTCAGAATGACTGAAGTGATGCTTAACGAAAACCTATGTCTTCGAGTGAAGACTATGAGAGCGAATCTTGTCCAGAGTCAGACAAGTCAGCTTTGCTTGTAGCCCAAGTAAAGTTGTCGTGTGAGTTTGAAATCTGACCGTTTGCCTAGTGGCTATAAATAGCCCACCCCCTACAACCATAAATGGTTGGCTGCTCAGAGTTAGTATACGGCTTTTGTCGTTTGAGAGCAACCCACCTCGAAGCCTTTGAGAGAGAATTCCTTGCGAGGATAAAGCCCTAACCACCCAGAGCCAAAGAGAATTAGGCATCACTTAGGTCTTCTTGTCTGTGTGATCTCAAGACTTATTACACTTGAGGACTGTGAATCCTCCAGCCGGTTAGGCGTCGCGTTCTGAGCATCCAAGAGACATTGTGGATTGCCGGTGAACGAAGTTTGTGAAGGTTTGGGAGTCTACCTTGAAGACTTACCAGAGTGATTGGGCGAGGTCTGTGTGACCTTAGCTCAAGGGGAATACGGTGAGGACTGGGTGTCCTGAGCTGCGTGTTCAGGACTGGGTGTCCGGGACTGTGTGTCCTCAGGTTTAAATACCTAGCCGCCCTAACCAGACTTACAGTTGTCACAGCAACTGGAACTGGTCCAACAAATCATTGTCTTCAACGTGTCACTGGTTTCATCATTTCCTTCCCTTTACTTACTATTGGTCCCTGTGAAGTCATTGTATGATTGCACTATCTTTTATCTTCACTGAGTGACTGCGTGTTCCTTTTGGCTTCATAATATCTTCCTACCCGATCCTTACTACATTACTGCTATTAGTCATTGTGCTTTCACTCCATTGAATACATGACTATGGCTTGCCTAGTGTAGTCTACCTTCCGCTGCAGGGTAATAGGTTTATTTCTATCGTTTGTCTTCATAACCTCCATGTTTTGAAGACTTTCATAAAAATTGCCTATTCACCCCCTCTAGTCGATATAATGCACTTTCAATTGGTATCAGAGCAAGGTACTCCCTTGTTCTATGTGATTCGGTTAACCACCTGGAGTTTTAGCTATGTCGACTGCAGGGATAATTAAAGTCTCCGCTGCGTGCCCCATCTTCGATGGAACTGAATATCCCTACTGGAAGAATAAGATGCGCATGCATCTTGAAGCCATTGACGTCGACCTATGGTATGTCATCAAGAACGGCGTTCCCAAGGCTGGAGAAGGTGTCACTACTACTGATGTCAAGAAGTTCGTTCAACTGGACTCTACTGCCAAGAATATCATCTGTGGTCATCTGACCAAAGGACAGTATGGCCGCGTGAGTGCTTTGGAAACATCTAAGCTAGTCTGGTACTGGCTCTCCAAAGTCAACGAAGGCGTCTCAACCCAGAGAGATCAGAGAATCAGTGTCCTTCACAACCTCTTCAACCGCTTCAAGAGAAATGACAATGAGAATGTCCAGCTCACGTTTGATCGACTCACTGACATCACAAATGAGCTTCAAGCCCTTGGCGCTACTGAGATCACCAAGCATGAAGTCGTCAAGACACTACTGAGATCACTTGACAGTTCGTTTGACACCCTAGCCCTGATGATTCAAGAACGTCCTGATTTCAAGACACTCGACCCGTCTGACATACTTGAGAGGCTCAACACACATGAGTTTCAGCTTCCTGAGAAAAGAGATATCTACGGTCCAAACTATGGGCGAACTCGTGCCTTGAAGGAAAAATCTGTCTCCTCATCTGAAGAAGAATCTGACAGCAGTTCTGATGATCCTGAAGACATTGGAAGGGAACTTGCTATGCTTGTGAAGAAGTTCCAAAAATTCACCAAGAAGAAAGGCTTCAGAAAGTCTTCCCGATCAAGCTCAAGGAATGATGAAGCTTCTGCTCATGACTACAAGAAGAAAACATGTCACAAGTGCAAGAAACCTGGCCACTTCATCTCTGAGTGTCCGCAGTGGGACAATGAGAACAAAAAGAAGAAGAAGAGCAAGGAATATGACTCTGATGACAAGAAGAAGAAGAAATACTCAAAGTCTTCTTCAAAGTCTTCATCACACAAGAAGAGCTCATCTGGCAAGGCACGTGCGTGTGTTGGCAAGGAAATGGATTCAGAGGAGGAGTCTGCTTCTGAGGAGGCGGAGGTGGAGTCTGAAGAGGAGTCCAATTCTGGCGTCGCAAGTCTGGCTACAACATACGTTGCCAAGTCCATCTTCAACATTGAAGACAATGACTTCATCACCGACACCGATGCAAATGACAAGGACCACTCTGCTCCTACCTACTGCTTCATGGCACGCGGTGCCAAGGTAAACACACGCACTACTCACTATCAAACATCTAGTGACGATGACTCTGATTGTGGTTCAAAACCTAGCTACAAAACACTTGCTAAAATTGCAACTGAACAACAAAAAGCCATGGAACATATTCAAAAACTGTTAGACAAAAGCGATGATCTGTTAGGCGCTGAAATGACTCGTTCCGAGTCCTTAATTGAAGACATAAAAAATCTTCACGTTAAGTATGAGGAACTTGAAAGTCGTCATGAAACGCTCTCAACAACTCATGAAAAGCTTTCCTATGATTATCTTCAAAGGAAGCAAGATCTTGAGAAATTGAGAGCGGCTCATGAAGATCTTCAAAAGGAAAATGAGTCACTTCACTCCAAACAGATCAGTTCCGCTCAGGAAGGATTTGAACCACCATGTCTTAAATGCATTGAGCGTGATAATGCTACTACTGTTGCTGAATGTTCTACTGCTGCTACTGTTGCAATATCTTCAACTGTTGATGTGGGAACTAACCCCTCTGCTGAGGATTCCACTGCTATTGCTGATGAGAATGCTAGGTTGAAGACATTGCTTGAAACAGGGATGTACAAAAGTCTTAAAGGGCATCAGACACTATGTGATGTCCTCAAAAAGCAGATCTTGAACCGAAACCCGAGGAAAGAGGGTTTGGGTTCGTAAGGAAAATGAATGCTGATGGCTCTTACTGGAAACCTGAGCAGTACCCCAAAACCACATGGGTTGCTGCAAAGGAATCTTCAGCAGATCTATCCACTCTATCTGGCTTCACTTGTGCAAACCCCATTGTCATTGATGAATCCTTTGATGCAAACTATAAACTGTTTAAGAATCAGAATGGTGAAGTGTTTGCCAGGTACATTGGTACTAACTGCAGGAATGGACCGCCTATGAAGAAGATCTGGGTTCCAAAAAAGTGTCTGGAGAATCTTCCTGTGAATGTCATCATGACACCACACGTGAAGAAGACAAACCTCAGACCACAGGCTTCATACGGTCCAAAGGCTTCATACAGACAGAGGACTCACCTGAGTCGCACTAACACAAATGTTTTGCAGGGAAACCATACTCAGGCCTATGAATATGAGCGCGGTTCATCAAACCGCCATGTTCATAAGACCAAGAACTATTCTGCTTATTCTTATGAGTACTATTGTCCGCCTGCAAGACTTTTTGCTAGGGCTCCAAAGCCAAAGTTCTCAGACGCTGCACTTAGACTTATTGTTTCTAAGCCACCCTTGAAGATGTGGGTGGCTAAGAAAGCTTAACTCTCTTTTGCAGGGAAAGGTCTCCAGCAGAAAACCAAAATCGTCTGACGCTATTGCTGGGGACCTTAAACATCTTGTAGGGTGCAAGATCAAATGCCCGAATGGTCTTACTATGTACTTCGTTCCTGAATCGCTTGCTAATCTCCCTATTAGTCCTAATCTGGATCTAAGCTTTCATAACCCACTGGTTCGTCAAATGTTTTTGCTTCACAATTCTCTTCGTGAAGCCTATCCCCCTAACTGCACTGTAGGGTATGACACCAGCGTCTTCAGAATGAATTATTGATAGTGGGTGTACCAATCACATGACTGGCAAAAGAAGCCTTCTTATGGACTCAACCTTACGTCCATCCGACAAGAGTCACATCACATTTGCTGACACTGGTAAAAGTAAGGTATTGGGCCTAGGTAGAGTTGCAATCTCAAAGGATCCACACATGGATAAAGTCATGTTTGTTGAATCCCTTGGCTTCAACTTAATGTCTGTCTCAATGCTTTGCGATTTGAACATGATCGTAATATTTGAAGGGTATCGGAAAGATGATTTGTACGTGGTAGATTTCTCAGCAGGACCACAGCTTGCCGTATGTCTTCTAGCAAAAGCTTCAGAATGCTGGCTCTGGCATCGGAGGCTAGGGCATGCTGGCATGAGGAACCTCCACACCCTTGCAAAGAAGAAGCATGCCATAGGCATTGAGGGCATCAAGTTCAAGAAAGATCACTTATGCGGTGCCTGTGAAGCAGGAAAGATGACGAGGGCCAAACATCCCTCAAAGACAATCATGACAACCACTCGACCCTTCGAACTGCTCCACATGGATCTTTTCGGTCCCACTCATTACTCAACTCTTACTACTACTGCTTGTCTCTATGGCTTTGTCATTATTGATGATTATTCTAGATATAGTTGGGTGCACATAATCCTCTACAAGACTGAAGTGCAGGATGTCTTCAGACGCTTCGCCAATCGAGCAATGAACAACTATGGCGCCAAGATAAAGCACATCAGAAGTGACAATGGCACTGAATTCAAGAACATCGGCCTTGATACATATCTTGATACCTTGGGCATCGCACATGAATTCTCAGCCCCGTACATGCCACAGCAGAATGGCGTCGTCGAACGCAAGAACAGAACACTCATTGAGATGGCCCAAACGATGCTTGATGAATACAAGACTCCAAGAAAATTCTGGCCTGAAGCCATTGATACTGCATGCCATACAATCAATCGTGTTTATCTTCACAAGCTTCTGAACAAGACATCTTATGATCTCCTTACTGGCAAGAAGCCAAATGTCAGTTACTTCAGAGTATTTGGCGCCAGGTGCTGGATCAAGGATCCACATCACACTTCAAAGTTTGCACCAAAAGCACATGAGGGTTTTATGCTTGGATATGGAAAGGATTCGCACTCCTACAGAGTCTTCAATCTCTTTCATTATAAAGTGGTTGAAACAGTGGATGTGCGGTTTGATGAGACTAACGGTTCACAAAGAGAGCACCTCCCAAATGTGCTAGATGAAGTTCCATCCAGCGAATCAATCAAGCTTATGGGAACCGGGGAAATAATACCCTCTGAAGCTCAACCTGAAGAGGAACTTATCATCTCCGCACCTAATCAACCTGAAGACAATGCTCAGCCTGAAGACAATCCCACTAACAATGACAATGATCAGCAAGAGCAAAACCTTCGCCCGGTACATCCTCGTGTTGCCAATGAAGTACAGATTGAGAGAATAATTGACAACATCAATGCACCCGGTCCGCTCACTCGATCAAGGGCAACTCAGCTAGCAAATTTCTGTGGTCACTTCGCATTCGTCTCAATAACAGAACCCAAGAAAGTTGAAGAAGCCTTCATGGAACCTGAATGGATTCAAGCTATGCAAGAAGAGCTTCAACAGTTTGAGCTGAATAATGTATGGGAACTGGTTAAGCGTCCTGATCCTCGGAAGCACAACATAATAGGCACCAAATGGATATACCGCAACAAGCAAGATGAGCATGGTCAAGTTGTCAGAAACAAAGCTCGTCTCGTTGCTCAAGGATATACTCAAGTGGAAGGCATTGACTTCGATGAAACATTTGCTCCTGTGGCTAGACTTGAAGCCATACGCATACTGCTGGCCTATGCAAATCATCATAATATACTTCTATATCAAATGGATGTGAAGAGCGCCTTTCTCAATGGCAAGATTGAAGAAGAAGTATATGTTGCACAACCACCTGGCTTTGAAGATCCAAAACATCCTGACATGGTATACAAGCTCAACAAGGCACTGTATGGCCTCAAACAAGCCCCTCGGGCCTGGTATGACACACTCAAATACTTCCTGAAGAGCAAAGGCTTCATACCTGGTTCCCTCGACCCCACTCTCTTCATGAAGACATATGATGGTGAACTGTTTGTGTGCCAAATATATGTGGATGACATTTTCTTCGACTGCACCAATCAGAAGTACAGTGAAGAGTTTGGATATATGATGCAAGAGCAATATCAGATGTCCATGATGGGAGAGCTGAAGTTCTTCCTCGGTCTTCAAATACGACTGCAACGCAACGGCATCTTCATATCTCAAGAGAAGTATCTCAAAGATTGCCTGAAGAAGTTCGGTATGCAAGATTGCAAAGGCTTCACGACGGCAATGCCAGCCAAGCATCATCTGGGTCCTGACGACAATGGTAAAGAGTTCGACCAAAAGGTATACCGCTCCATGATTGGTTCTTTGCTTTATCGATGTGCATCTAGGCCAGATATTATGCTTAGTGTTTGCATGTGTGCTCGATTTCAAGCAGCACCAAAGGAGTCGCATCACTTAGCTGTGAAGCGAATTCTTCGATATTTGGCTCACACCCCAACTCTAGGATTATGGTATCCAAAGGGCTCAGAGTTTGATCTGGTTGGATTCTCGGATGTTGATTATGCTGGTGACAAAGTGGATCGCAAGTCTACATCAGGCACATGTCACTTTCTGGGACGACCACTTGTATGTTGGTCTTCAAAGAAGCAGAACTGTGTATCTCTCTGCACTGCTGAATCTGAATACATTGCTGCTGGATCTTGCTGCGCTCAGCTTCTATGGATGAAGCAAACACTCAAGGACTATGAAATTCATCTGAAGCAAGTGCCACTCTACTGCGAAAATGAAAGCGCCATCAAGATTGCCAACAACCCAGTTCAGCACTCGAAGACAAAGCACATTGAAATTCGTCACCACTTTCTCAGAGATCATGTTGTGAAGGAAGATATTGATATCATACACGTCAACACTGAAGAGCAATTGGCAGATATCTTCACCAAGCCCTTGGATGAGAAGAGATTTTGCAAGTTACGGTGTGAGCTAAATATCTTGGAATCCTCAAATGTCCTGTGATCAGGCACACATCCTAACACTTATGCATATTGATGACTTAGATGTGCAACACACGAAGTAAAGTATATCTTCAATCAATGAAGACATACATTCTAAGTGTGAATACATTAATGTGGAATTTGACTTCGGAGCGCCACGATAATTGTGCGCCGTGTCTGGGTCTAATACTTCCTATACGATGGGTAACGCCACCACCAAAGGTTCTGTTTGAAGTGTTTCACTCATGGCGTTACATTTGCCATGTCTTCACATTTGGTTTGGCTTGAATCTCAACATGTCTTCATGATTATCTTCACTATGTTGAATATATATATATATATATATATATATATATATATATATATATATATATACTAGTGTTCTGTCCTCTACAGCATTCGCTTATAGCTATGTCTTCTTGTTGAATCTTTTGAACTAAGTGAATGTGATCGGACCCTAACCTCTCTATGCTTTCTATCTCAAACTCTATCTCTCCAGATCATATGCATTCTATTGAAACTGTCGAATGTCTTCTCTGCGTCCTTGTCAGCAGAAGATACAGAGACAAACACTAAGTCCGTTTTCAATGCTCATTCCTCCACCTGAAACTCGGAGAAGTGGGAACGACCACCCGACAATCCAGGCGTGCGTGGGACGTGGAACAACCCCCGATATGCTGCATGATGGCCACGTGTTCCTCAGATGTGAATCGCCAGGGGCACCTGTGTAATAACGCAGTGTCGCCCTGTACCTATAAATACACACCTCACAGCAGTCATTATCTCTTCTTCCACTCTCGCACGAACCCTAGCGCCACCGCTAGCCCTCGACGACGCCAGCGACGAAGCGCTTCGCTGCCGCAACCTCTCCGGCGTCGTCTTCACGCCGACCGCGGACATCGTCTTCTCTGCCATCGCCGTAAGTGTCCTCCGTCGCCAAGTTAGGGCACGGACGATCGAACTGCTTGGCCTCATCTTCCACTCCGTCTAGCAGTTCTTCGTGTGGTAAATAAAACTTCCTTTTTACATCCCCCTTGATCCTGTAGCTTCGTCACTTTCTACAACAAGCAGTTTCTGTTCACACAAGTTGGATCTCTTACATACTGCATCTCATAATATGCCTAGTATATTCACTTGTATTTCACAAAGTAGTTAGATTCCTCACTTGTACTGATCCATGGATTCGTAGAAATCTGGAACCAACTCCTTATCTATGAGTGAATGTCTTCGCACGATGAGGTCAATGTCTTCTAAACTAATTTATCTTCAAAATCTTCTGAGAATGCATATGACCTCTTCCCCTTCCCCCGCACCTTAATGCTGTCACAGGTACATGTCCGTGGGGGAATCCCTTGGTTCTCATAGTCTGCATTCATTTGCAGAATTCTTACAGCATCACATAAATTCTCCCGAAGCCAGTTCTTGTTTGTCCAGCAAGCGAAAACCTTTGAACCCTTTGAACGTATTGAAGCCTTTCAGTTTAAAGTTCATGGCTTCAGAGAAATCAGCAAGGAAGGGTGGCAGAAAGCGTTGAGGAGAAACATCAAGAGATCTGCCCGATGACCTCTCAGAGCTGTACAAGACAGATCCTGAAGAGGATTACAATCAGCGCAAGACACGAATCCAATGGATTCGACGCTATTGGGCAGAACAGTGGTTCAAGTACAGATTTGTGACCAAGGAATATGCTGAAAAGAATGCCATCAAGTGACCATGGGGAGACATCCTCTACAAAAATCTTCAACCCAGGACCAGAGATGAAGCCATTGAACAAGGCTTCTATCCCTGCATGGTCCATGGACCATAGCCTGCGGATGCTGACCCCGTCCCTACTATGGTGTCGTGACGACAATCTGTTTAAGCGCAACTTCCAGTTTGCCCAGAACTCAGCGAAGCAGAACAAGAAGTCTTTGGGATTAGATTTCAACCCTGGTCCCTCAGCTCCCCGTGCCGATGGAACTCGCGAAGCTGAACCCGATCTTCTTGGTCCCTTCTACAACCTTGAAGGTCTCATAACTCACATCGTGGTTCAAGGGACGGTCGTGAATGAGCCCGCAGATGACGCTAATCAGATGAAGCGCCTGCAGCGCCGAAGCCAAAGAAGCTGAAGCAGCCAAAAGCTTCAAAGCCGGCCTCTGCACCAAAAATCTCACGGGCGAAGCCACTGGCAACTGCACCTCCTGAAGACAGTGTGCAGTCTGAAGATTTGTCACGCATCTCCAAGCCCCAGAAGGTCAAGATGCCTCTGCCACACACCGGCCAAGAGCTAAAAGCTGCTGCCATTCTGCGCAACGATGCCATTGATCTGTCAAGTGATGAAGATCTTGCAGATGACACTCTTGAGCAACTCATCAAGAGCAAAGAAGAAGCAGAAATCCTCAATGATCTGCCTCTCTTTGACGTGAAAATCATCCACAACTTCATTGATGAGTGGTTTGACACGCCAAACATCAGCTTCGAAGATATGCAATTACCCATTGGCCTCAGTGTCGCCTTTCATGGCGCCATTGCTTCAGAGCTAGCTCTCGCTCAGCGCATCGTCGAACTGAAGCAAAAGATTGACTATGAAAAGGCTCAGTTCAAGAAGCATATGGCCAAGCTCAGCGTGCAAGAGGTGAAAAACTTCAAGATTATGCTGCACGAGCTCAAAGAAGCCTTTCTCAAGAAACGCGCAGAAGCTCAGGGTTCTCGGGAGCGCATGAAGAGCCTAGCTAACAAGTGTGTTCAAGGCTACAACGAGGCTGAGAAGCGCAAGGCCCTTGGGCGTCCGGGCATTGATCCCAGAATGGCTGCTAAGCAGAAGAAGAAGCCCTTTGTGGACGAACCTCTTGCACCAAGGCAGGAAGCAGATCCCATTGTCTTCCCAACCAGCATGACTGGCTCGAAGCCAAAAGCCCGGTCAACCGCTTCAGAGCTGAAGAAGACAAGGACTGCTGAGGCTGAAGCCAAGAAGAGGAAACATCCTGAAGCCTCTCCTACTGCCCCCTCCAAGAAGAAGAGGAAGACCAAGAAAGAACAGGCTGCTCCCACAGAGCCTTTGATTGTTGAACTCATTTCCATGGTTCGTCCTGACGCTGAACCGCAAGAACGTCAACTGACTATCCATGAGCCTGCTTTCACAGAGGCTCATGAAGCTGAAGACTTTCCAGCAGCTGATCCCATCGCTGCTGAAGACATTGGTCACCATGACCATGTTGAAGATGATGCAGTCCTTCCTCATCTCGAGCACAGCGAGCTCATCAGCATTGGTCTCCCTCTAACGCCAATTGCTCAGGATGCTTCATGGGTTGATCGCCCACAAGAGGAAGAAGACTTTGAGGCCCAGCCAACTCCAACTACACAGGCGCCGCCAACGTTGCGCAGGCTTCGCAAAGGACCAAGGCCTCTAGTCTCTGCGTCTGAAGCTGAAGCTGCTGAAGACATTCCGGCTGCATCAGCCGATGAAGACGAAGCCCCACAAGCTGCTACTCCCCTGTCCCACCAAGAAGCGGTTCTCGAGGAGAACGTGACTGTGACCGACCCTCCAGCTCGTCAAGTGGAGGTTAAAAATCTTGAGGCTGCCACCACCAACACCACTGAAGCCACTGACGCTGTCATGGCTGAAGCTAATGTGGAGCCTTCACCAACCCAAGCACCAGAAGTCAGCGAAGCCACTGATCCCACTGCTTCTGTTCCTGCGCCTGCTGCCGGTCCTCAGTTCGACTATCATGTTGAGCACAGGCCTCAGGTACAGAAGCCAATCCCAAGATTGCCCAGGTTCCCAGGTCCTGCATCAGCACCTGGATCCTTCAATATCAATGGCTTCAGAGCAGACAACACAATCTTCCATAGCTCCAGGAACCCCTACTCAAGGGAAAGAATATCATCTGATCGGTTCTGGAGCTATCCGCAGCGAAGCTATTACTCCTGCATTCTATACAATCAAGGTCGCATCTTCCCACACAAGCGTCTTGACATTGAAGCAATAGCTGGTCTGCCATGTCTGGAAGAAGCTCTAGATTGCTTCAAAGAGGTTGGATTGCTGCCGTTCGTCACTGACCAAGAGCATTGGAATGAAGAGTTGCTGCTCCAATTCTATGCCACACTTCACATCCGCGGGTATAACAGAGATCCAAAGACTTGGGTCCTGGAGTGGATGACAGGAAACGTTCATCACGAAGCCAAAGCCTTTGACATCATTGAGCTGACTGGTCTACCCACTCCTGGCGATCTCTACGAATCTGGCTGTCAACTTCATAGTGAAGCTGTGGAGATCATCTTTCAGAAGCCTGAACCTAACATGAGTCAGATGCTCAGTATGATGAAGCCATTGCCCCAAGATGCTGCATATCCCAAAGAGTTCTTTGTTGAAGACCTTGAGTATCTGCCAAGGACTATTTATCACATCATAAGGCGAACTCTCTGGCCCATCAAAGGACACTCTCCAAATGCCAAGCTGGAAGGTGCAATGAAGACTTTGGTCTTCTATATTCTTCATGGCAAATGCTTCAATGCACAATACTTCTTCATTCGCCAACTTGCTGCATCAGGCTCTGATCTGTTTGGCTTGAAGTTCTACGCCCCATGGGTAATGCGGCTGATCAAACTTCACTCCGCTATCTCATATCAGCCATCTGCTCGCAATCATCGAATCTTTCTGCCTGATGTGGATATGTCTATTGAAGCCATCTATCCTGAGCCTGCCAAGGAATCTCTAAGTCTTCAGAATGCGGAGCATCAAAGTTTTTCTCAGAACATTGAAGGAGTTGAAGCAGTCACTCGTGTGTATCCTTTGGCTGGCACTACACGTGCACCGCATCTTGCTCTCACAGAAGCCACTGATAGCACAATTGCCCAACGACCCAAGAAGCGCACTCGTGTTCTCAATGACCGAGAGCTTCTTGTGGCTCTTCATCAGAAACAGGATAAGCATCATGACTGGCTGAAGCGTCAGATGCAAAGCCTCTTGGTGGATGTTAATCGCATTCGCAATCTTGCCACCAAGAATGCCTTTGTTGCCCATGAAACCTCTCGACGCACATGGAAAGGGCTGACGCTGATGTGTTCTGAAGATGATCTTCAAGAGGATGGCTTCTCTGAGCGCTTCAAGTTTGACTCCACACCTCCTCGAAGGGCAGTGCTGCGACGAACTCCATCTCTTGAAGACTCTGAGTTCTCTTCCTCTGCTGCAACTGTGAATGCCAGAGTGATCGAGGATGAAGACGATGCTATTTCACCGCCGCCTCCTTCAGCACGCTTCGACACTGCTCCAAGTTCTTCTGCACCACCGAACACCACCGACGACCCTGCTTCTTCACCTACTCTTCATGGGAACGAGTAGATGCTCTATGTCTTCAAACCTTTTTGGTCCTTACTGACAAAAGGGGGAGAAGCATATGAGTTTGATAGTCTTCAAGCGGGTCCATATGGGCGGGTGCTTCATATTTTGCTTCGTGTTTACAACTCTCGTTTTTGATACATTTGGTTCTTTGAGTTGTAACACTTAAACTCGATGGTCGTCTGCTACTTATTTGCCACTTTGTGATGCGACGATAAATTCCGCACTTAGATCATTTTGCAGACGTCCATTTTCCATTATGCATGTCATTATTTTCACATACCTTCACATGCATAGTGGATTGTCATCATAAGTTGAAGAGAATCTCCACAAGCACAACCTGCCATGTGCATTTGCATTCCAAAAGCAAATTACCTATATGCACATCTTCAGGGGGAGCCCTTGCAACTTATGAAGACAATTCCTTATCCTTTACAATTTCACATATTATATTCCCTGTTGAAAACTTCAACTAGTTTGTCATCAATCACCAAAAAGGGGGAGATTGTAAGTGCATCTAGTGCCACCCCTAGTTGGTTTTGGAGTATTGACGACAAACCTAGTTGAGGGACTAATGTGTTTGTGAGAATTGCAGGATAACACAGGTAGAAGTCCCTCATTGATTCGGTTTTCCTACCAGAGATGACCCCTAAAAATGTATGAAGACATTGATCTCAAAGGTGGTATATGAAGATATTCACATTGAAGACTATGACAAGAGAAGACATCGCATGAAGCCTATGGAGCTCGAAGACTTAGATCTTTCGTAGTTCTTTTTCTTCTTTGTTGAGTCATAGGAACCACCGTACTGTTAAGTGGGGTCCAAGAGAACCAGTCAAAATGACTGAAGTGATGCTTAACCAAAACCTATGTCTTTGAGTGAAGACTATGAGAGCGAATCTTGTCCAGAGTCGGACAAGTCAGCTTTGCTTGTAGCCCAAGTAAAATTGCCGTGTGAGTTTGAAATCTGACCGTTGGAACACGTGTCAGTTCCTTAGTGACCCAGGGTCATTTAGGACAAATCAGGTCGGGTTCCCTAGTGGCTATAAATAGCCCACCCCCTACAACCATAAATGGTTGGCTGCTCAGAGTTAGTATACGGCTTTTGTCGTTTGAGAGAAACCCACCTCGAAGCCTTTGAGAGAGAATTCCTTGCGAGGATAAAGCCCTAACCACCCAGAGCCAAAGAGAATTAGGCATCACTTAAGTCTTCTTGTCTGTGTGATCTGAAGACTTATTACACTTGAGGACTGTGAATCCTCTAGCCGGTTAGGCATCGCGTTCTGAGCATCCAAGAGACATTGTGGATTGCCGATGAACGAAGTCTGTGAAGGTTTGGAAGTCTACCTTGAAGACTTACCAGAGTGATTGGGCGAGGTCTGTGTGACCTTAGCTCAAGGGGAATACGGTGAGGACTGGGTGTCCTGAGCTGCGTGTTCAGGACTGGGTGTCCGGGACTGTGTGTCCTCAGGTTTAAATACCTAGCCGCCCTAATCAGACGTACAGTTGTCACAGCAACTGGAACTGGTCCAACAAATCATTGTCTTCAACGTGTCACTGGTTTCATCTTTTCCTTCCCTTTACTTACTGTTGGTCCCTGTGAAGTCACTGTATGATTGCACTATCTTTTATCTTCACTGAGTGACTGCGTGTTCCTTTTGGCTTCATAATATCTTCCTACCTGATCCTTACTACATTACTGCTATTAGTCATTGTGCTTTCACTCCATTGAATACTTGACTATGGCTTGCCTAGTGTAGTCTACCTTCCGCTGCAGGGTAATAGGTTTATTTCTATCGTTTGTCTTCATAACCTCCACGTTTTGAAGATTTCCATAAAAATCGCCTATTCACCCCCCCTCTAGTCGATATAATGCACTTTCACAAACACTAGTTCCGGCGGTGACCGCCTTCGGCGTCGCCTATCGCGGACAGTTTGGGGCATGGCGAACGTGGCGAGAGCGAGGATAAGTGGCGAGCGACGTCAGGCCGGTGGAGGCTTATGAGGATAGGGCGAGTTGGGTGATGGTTCCACCGGAGAAGCCTGGGAAACAGTAATTATAGGCGGAAGGTAGGCGAGCTAGCGTGTCGCGGGAAACGCGACTGTCATCACGGTCATCGGAATTCAATGCATAAGCAGGCATGGCTTAGCGCGCCAACTTGCCGTGGAAAACTAGAAAAACTAAAATTATGACTATGTCATCCCATCCCGTCAGTGGTGCATCCCGTCCGTGTTGGGTCGCACGCCAGCACGACGGTCAAACGAGTGCACTCGAATCATCCAGATGAGGTACTCCCTCCTAGTCAAAAATGATTCCATGAGGCCCACAACAATTCAAGCGCATCTTTTTTCGCATCAGTTAGCTTCCTTAATTATGGCCGACTGCATGCAACCACTCAGAATTGCTCGCAACCAGTACGCGGAGCAGCATGCAACGAGTCGCAACCGAGGGCACACATGCAGCCACTTAAATCACTGGAATTAATTAGGCTTAAACTTCTGCATGCAGTTAATTATTGCCATGCCTTGGTCTTGCTGCTTTGGCTCACGGGACTAATAAACCCGAACGGAGGGAGTACCTTGGTTGGTGAGATTTTTGAATTAAGCCCTGCAAACTGGAAAGGAGGTACTAGTACATGCGTGATCCGCTATTTATTTGTGTAGGATCGAGTAGGTCATTTCTTGAATTGAGTCCTGCAAACTGATACGTCTCCGTCGTATCTACTTTTCCAAACACTTTTGCCCTTGTATTGGACTCTAACTTGTATGATTTGAATGGAACTAACCCGGACTGACGCTGTTTTCAGCAGAATTACCATGATGTTGTTTTATGTGCAGAAAACAAATATTCTCGGAATGACCTGAAACTCCACGGGAGGTCTTAGAAAAAATAATAAAAAATCCTCGCCAAATATGAAGACCAGGGGGCCCACACCCTTTCCACGAGGGTGGGGGTGCCCCCTAGGGCGCGCCCCCTACCTCGTGGGCCCCCTGTTGACCCTCCAATGCCAGCTCCAACTCTATATATTTGCTTTCGGAGAGAAAAAATCAGAGAGAAGAAATCATCGCGTTTTACAATACGGAGCCGCCGCCAAGCCCTAAAACCTCTCGGGAGGGCTGACCTGGAGTCCGTTCGAGGCTCCGGAGAGGGGGATTCATCGCTGTCGTCATCATCAACCATCCTCCATCACCAATTTCATGATGCTCACCGCCGTGCATGAGTAATTGCATCGTAGGCTTGCTGGACGGTGATGGGTTGGATGAGATTTATCATGTAATCGAGTTAGTTTTGTTAGGGTTTGATCCTTAGTATCCATTATGTTCTGAGATTGATGTTGCTATGACTTTTCTATGCTTAATGCTTGTCACTAGGGCCCGAGTGCCATGATTTCAGATCTGAACCTATTATGTTTTCATGAATATATGTGAGTTCTAGATCCTATCTTGCAAGTCTATAGTCACCTACTATGTGTTATGATCTGGCAACCCCGAAGTGACAATAATCAGGACCACTCCCGGTGATGACCATAGTTTGAGGAGTTCATGTATTCACTATGTGCTAATGCTTTGTTCCGGTTCTCTATTAAAAGGAGGCCTTAATATCCCTTAGTTTCCAATAGGACCCCGCTGCCACGGGAGGGTAGGACAAAAGATGTCATGCAAGTTCTTTTTTATAAGCACGTATGACTATATACGGAATACATGCCTACATTACATTGATGAATTGGAGCTAGTTCTGTGTCACCCTATGTTATGACTGTTACATGATGAACCGCATCCGGCATAATTATCCATCACTGATCCGTTGCCTACGAGTTTTCCATATACTGGTTTACGCTTATTTACTTTCCCGCTGCTACTGTTACAATCACTACAAAATACCAAAAACATTACTTTTGCTATCTTTACTTTTGTTGCCGCTACCACCACTATCATATTACTTTGCTATTAAACACTTTGCTACAGATACAAAGTTTCCAGGTGTGGCTGAATTGACAACTCAGCTGCTAATACTTGAGAATATTCTTTGGCTCCCCTTGTGTCGAATCAATAAATTTGGGTTGAATACTCTACCCTCGAAAGTTGTTGCGATCCCCTATACTTGTGGGTTATCAAGACAAATTTCTAGCACCGTTGCCGGGGAGCATAGCTCTATTCTTTGAGTCACTTGGGATTTATATCTGCTGGACACTATGAAGAACTTGAGAGATCCAAAAACCAAGATCTATCCCTCAACTACGAGGGGAGGTAAGGAACTGCCATCTAGCTCTACACTTGATTCACCTTCTGTTATGAGTAAGTTTGCGACACCTACACCTACTTCTGCTATTCGTTCTGATATGTCGCATGTTATTGATGATGCCACTTCTACTATGCATGATACTTATGATGAAACTGCTTCTATGCCTGATACTACTGTGCCCCTTACTGAATTTCTTGATGAACAAATTGCTAGGGCTAGAGAAAAAGAAATTATTGAATCTGAATACGATGATGATAGTGATGATGAAAATATTCCTGCTATTCCTGAAGGTTATCTTTTTGATATGGAATCTTCTGCTGCTATTTCTGCTTGTAGAGATAGATATGAGCTTAAGAGGTTATTAATTAAATGGAACAAAGAATCACTTAGAGATAGAATGAGACCTGACCCTGCTTTTGCTACTTCACCTATATGTGTTCCTGATAAAGATTATGAATTCTCTGTTGATCCTGATATAATTACTTTGGTTGAATCTGATCCGTTTTATGGCTATGAATCTGAAATTGTTGTGGCACATCTTACTAAGTTAAATGATATAGCAGGTCTGTTCACAAATAATGACAGATCACGTTACCTCTATTTACTCAAAATATTTCCGTTCTCATTAAAGGGCAATCCTAAGATATGGTTTAATTCTCTTGATCCTGGTTGTGTGTGTAGTCCGGAGGATATGATTTATTACTTCTCTGCTAAATACTTCCCTGCTCATAAGAAACAAGCTGCTTTGAGGGAAATATACAATTTTGTGCAAATTAAAGAAGAGAGTCTCCCACAAGCTTGGGGGAGGCTTCTCAAGTTACTTAATGCTTTGCCTGATCATCCTCTTAAGAAACCTGAAATACCTGATATCTTTTATAGCACCATTGCCGGGGAGCATAGCTCTATTCTTTGAGTCACTTGGGATTTATATCTGCTGGACACTATGAAGAACTTGAGAGATCTAAAAACTAAGATCTATCCCTCAACTACGAGGGGAGGTAAGGAACTGCCATCTAGCTCTGCACTTGATTCACCTTCTGTTATGAGTAAGTTTGCGACACCTACACCTGCTTCTGCTATTCGTTCTGATATGTCGCATGTTATTGATGATGCCACTTCTTCTATGCATGATACTTATGATGAAACTGCTTCTATGCCTGATACTACTGTGCCCCTTAGTGAATTTCTTGATGAACAAATTGCTAGGGCTAGAGAAAAAGAAATTATTGAATCTGAATACGATGATGATAGTGATGATGAAAATATTCCTGCTATTCCTGAAGGTTATCTTTTTGATATGGAATCTTTTGCTGCTATTTCTGCTTGTAGAGATAGATATGAGCTTAAGAGGTTATTAATTAAATGGAACAAAGAATCACTTAGAGATAGAATGAGACCTGACCCTGCTTTTGCTACTTCACCTATATGTGTTCCTTATAAAGATTATGAATTCTCTGTTGATCCTGATATAATTACGTTGGTTGAATCTGATCCGTTTTATGGCTATGAATCTGAAACTGTTGTGGCACATCTTACTAAGTTAAATGATATAGCTGGTCTGTTCACAAATAATGAGAGATCACGTTACCTCTATTTACTCAAAATATTTCCGTTCTCATTAAAGGGCGATGCTAAGATGTGGTTTAATTCTCTTGATCTTGGTTGTGTGTGTAGTCCCGAGGATATGATTTATTACTTCTCTGCTAAATACTTCCCTGCTCATAAGAAACAAGCTGCTTTGAGGGAAATATACAATTTTGTGCAAATTAAAGAAGAGAGTCTCCCACAAGCTTGGGGGAGGCTTCTCAAGTTACTTAATGCTTTGCCTGATCATCCTCTTAAGAAACCTGAAATACTTGATATCTTTTATAGCGCAGTTGCCGAGCAGCATAGCTCTATTCTTTGATTCACTTGGGATTTATATCTGCTGGACACTATGAAGAACTTGAGAGATCCAAAAACCAAGATCTATCCCTCAACTATGAGGGGAGGTAAGGAACTGCCATCTAGCTCTACACTTGATTCACCTTCTGTTATGAGTAAGTTTGCGACACCTACACCTGCTTCTGCTATTCGTTCTGATACGTCGCATGTTATTGATGATGCCACTTCTTCTATGCATGATACTTATGATGAAACTGCTTCTATGCCTGATACTACTATGCCCCTTAGTGAATTTCTTGATGAACAAATTGCTAGGGCTAGAGAAAAAGAAATTATTGAATCTGAATACGATGATGATAGTGATGATGAAAATATTCCTGCTATTCCTGAAGGTTATCTTTTTGATATGGAATCTTCTGCTGCTATTTCTGCTTGTAGAGATAGATATGAGCTTAAGGGGTTATTAATTAAATGGAACAAAGAATCACTTAGAGATAGAATGAGACCTGACCCTGCTTTTGCTACTTCACCTATATGTGTTCCTGATAAAGATTATGAATTCTCTGTTGATCCTGATATAATTACTTTGGTTGAATCTGATCTGTTTTATGGCTATGAATCTGAAACTGTTGTGGCACATCTTACTAAGTTAAATGATATAGCTGGTCTGTTCACAAATAATGAGAGATCATGTTACCTCTATTTACTCAAAATATTTCTGTTCTCATTAAAGGGCGATGCTAAGATATGGTTTAATTCTCTTGATCCTGGTTGTGTGTGTAGTCCCGAGGATATGATTTATTACTTCTCTGCTAAATACTTCCCTGCTCATAAGAAACAAGCTGCTTTGAGGGAAATATACAATTTTGTGCAAATTAAAGAAGAGAGTCTCCCACAAGCTTGGGGGAGGCTTCTCAAGTTACTTAATGCTTTGCCTGATCATCCTCTTAAGAAACCTGAAATACTTGATATCTTTTATAATGGACTAACCGATGCTTCTAGAGATTACCTGGATAGTTGTGCTGGTTCTCTTTTCAGGGAAAGAACACCGGATGAAGCTGAAATTCTATTGAATAATATGTTGACAAATGAAAATAATTGGGCACCTCCTGAGCCAGCTCCTGAGCCAACTCCTGCTCCAATTACTGAGCCTATCCCTAAACCCACTCCGAAGAAGAGAGGTGTTTTATTTCTCAGTCCCGAAGATATGCAAGAGGCAAAGAAATCTATGAATGAAAAAGGTATTAAAGCTGAAGACGTTAAGAATTTACCTCCTATTGAAGAAATACATGGTCTTAATTCACCGCCTGTTGAAGAAACATATGATCTCAATTATTTATTCACTGAAGAACCTCCTGATCCCGATATTCCCGACACAGGTAGTAAAGGTAAATTCTCTCTATAGATATGATAAAGCTAAAGTTCCTCCTACTAAAATTGCTAGTCAGTGCTTGGATGAGTTTGATAACTTTATGTTTAAGCAAGACGACTTCAATGCTTATTTTGGTAGACAATTAAAAGAAAATGCTTATATGATTAGACGTTTGGGTGATTATATGGTTGATATTAAAGGTGAACTTAAACTTGTTAGCAAACATGCTTCTATGGTTACCACTCAAGTAGAAGAAGTACTTAAGGCTGAAAAGGAAGTGCTTGATGAAATGAATAGTAAGAAAAATGATTATGCTGTTAGAGTGGCTACTAGAACTGGTAGAATGACTCAGGAACCTTTGTATCCTGAAGGCCACCCTAAGAGAATCGAGCAAGATTCTCAAAGAAATAATATTGATGTTCCTAGTTCTTCTAAAAAGAAGAAAAAGAAAAATGATAGAACTGTGCAAACTTCTAGTGAACCTATTGCTGAACCACCTGATAATCCAAATGATATATCCATGTCTGATGCTGAAACACAATCTGGTAATGAACATGAACCTAATAAAAATATTAATGATAATGTTCGTGATGATGCTCAACCTAGTAATGACAATGATGTAGAAATTGAACCCGTTGTTGATCTTGATAACCCACAATCAAAGAATCAATGTTATGATAAAAGAGACTTTGTTGCTAGGAAACATGGTAAAGAAAGAGAACCTTGGATTCAGAAACCCATGCCTTTTCCTCCGAAACGATCCAAGAAAAAGGATGATGAGGATTTTGAGCGCTTTGCTGAGATGATTAGGCCTATCTTTTTGCGTATGAGATTAACCGATGTGCTCAAAACAAATTCTTATGCTAAATATATGAAAGATATCATTACTAATAAAAGAAAGATACCGAAAGCTCAAATTTCCACCATGCTTGCTAATTATACTTTTAAGGGTGGAATACCAAAGAAACTTGGAGACCCCGGAGTACCTACTATACCTGGTTCCATTAAAAGAAATTATATTAAAACTGCTGTATGTGATCTTGGAGCCGGTGTTAGTGTTATGCCTCTCTCTTTATATCGTAGACTTGACTTGAATAAGCTGACACCTACCGAAATATCTTTGCAAATGGCTGATAAATCAACTGCTATACCTGTCGGTATTTGTGAGGATGTGTCCGTTGTGGTTGCAAACGTTACTATTTTAATGGACTTTGTTATTCTTGATATTCCCGAGGATGATAGTATGTCTATTATTCTTGGAAGACCTTTTCTTAATACTGCAGGGGCTGTTATTAATTGCAACAAAGGCAATGTCACTTTTCATGTTAATGGTAATGAGCATACGGTACACTTTCCGAGGAAACAACCTCAAGTTCATAGTATCAATTCTATTGGAAAAATTCCATCGATTATATTTGGAGGTTTTGAATTTCCTCTTCCTACTGTCAAAAAGAAATATGATATTCTTATTATTGGGGATGTGCATATCCCCGTTGAGGTAACTTAGTGTTATTCAAAATTTCTCTGGTCTCATGATTATCGGAATGAGTTTGTTAACAAGACTTGATCAACCTTGTTAGTGGATTCTTTTTTATGAGCATGAGATGGATGAAACTAGAAGCACAAACTTCGGTACCCTCTCTATACTTTCTATTATTTATATTAAATAAAGTAAAAATAGTATTTTTCTGTCTGTTTCCTGACTTATCCGTGCAATATAAAATTATCCCGAAAATAAAAGTCCTCAGAATGCCATGCCAATTTAATATGATTTTTTCGGGAATATTTGAGGATTTACTGTGCAAAAATTACCGCAGGAGGAGCTGCCACCTGGCCACGAGGGTGGTAGGCGCGCCCCCCTATAGGGCGCGCCCCCTGCATCGTGGGCCCACAGTGGCCCTCCTCCACTTATCCCAGCACCCATCTTCTTCCTCTATGTCACACAAACCCGAAAAACCAACTCAAGCACGAGTTCGAGCCACTTTTGCTGCAATTTTCGATCTCCTTGCTCAAAGCACCTCTCTCAAAACTTCTTGGGGGAGATTGTTCCGTGGTATGTGACCCCTCCATTGGTCCAATTAGTTTTTGTTCTAGTGCTCTATTCTTTGCAAATTTGTGCTGCATAGGTGACCATGTTCTTGAGCTTGCATGTCAAATTTATATGGTTCCAAGCAGTTCTAATGCTTGATATAGGCTCTAGGCACTTGTAGGAGTAGTTGCTATTAGTTTTATTGAATTTGGTTTACTTTTATTTTGAAGTTACTAAAAATTTCAGAATTTTTCAGAGAAAAACAATTTGTTTAGGAAGATGTTCCAAGGTGGTTCCTCTAAGAAGCAAGGACCCAGAATTGCTACGTGCGATGCAGACGAGGATCCACCAAGAGACGCTCTAGTACGGCCTTGCGAATGGCCGTCGGAAAATTTTATGGACTGTGCGGGAATTAAAGAAGAATTCAAATCATATTTGCGCAATGCCGGTCTTGAGGATTTTGAGGCTAACAAATGCCCCCAGTATCATGATCTCACAAGTTCATTTGTGAGGAGGTTTGAGTATTCATCTTCGCGTAATTCTCCTTCAGTCATGTTTGATCCTTATGACAAATCTTATACCATGGACCTAGAGGATTTCACTTCTGCTTGCGAACTTCCATCATGGGGCAGTATTAGGGACCCCCCTAAATCTGAATTTAGAAACTTTCTTTCTAGTATAACTGTGGGGGAATCCAGAGATATAACGCAAGCTACCATAGGGAGCATTCACTTTCCTGCTATACATTATTTTGCTCTTTTCATCGGTAGATGCATAAATGCTAAGGGTGAAGCATGTCACATGTGTGTCCCTGATCTCAGCATTCTTAGGAGTGCTGTGTTAGGAGACCAATCTTATCATATGGGAGCCATTGTAGCTCGAAGGTTGCATCATAATAGACATAATGGAGATTTCTTTGGAGGAATTTATGCAACCCGCTTAGCTCATTTTCTTGAAATAGACATTCGTGAGGGTGATATGGAGTTGCCTCCTGCATATTTAGATTATAACTCTATGGCTTCGCACCAGTTTGTCAAGAGGCCCGAATAACCTCTCTTATATCGCTTAATTTTTGATAAATGACGTGTTTTCCATATTACTCTCCCTGCTCCTGCCTTCTTTGATTCATAGACAAAAGGAAGATATGTTATTACCAAAGAGGAGGCAGAAGAGTACGAGAGGAGAGCGGAGGCAGCTCGACTCCATGCTGCAACTCAGCAGGCGATAACCGCTGCACATCAGTATGATCCCAACTATTCTTCCTCATCACAGTACGACCCCAACAACTATTATTATGGATATCCGCCAGGCCAGCCGTGGCCATAGACCAACTTAGGCCAAAAGCCTAAGCTTGGGGGAGTACGTATTTCTCACCGACATTACATTTATGTTCACACACACTCATTGCTAGATGTCGGTGCTCATACTTTTTCACTGTAATATCCATGCTAGTTTATTTTATTTTTCATGCTTTCTTCTTGTGTGTTTGTTAAACCTTAAGAAAAACCAAAAAAATTAGTAGTAGTTTATTTCTCTGCTGTAGTAGTAATAACTAAAAAGAAAACCCAAAAATATTTCCCGTTCTTCTTTTGCTTGTTGGGAGCTTTCCCGTGTAAATAGTTTTATTTCTTTTCTTTTCTTTGGGGGGGTCAGTAGGAGAACACCATAATTAAATTGTTGAAGTGGCTCTTATATGCATTATTATTGAATTAAACCAGAGCCCATATTGCCTTGTCTTCTCCTGTTTATTGAATGCTCCCATATTCCAGCTTAGTCCAATGCACGTGCACTCTTATTATTATTCACACCGTTCGGTCGTGCAAGTGAAAGGCAATTATGATGATATATGATGGACTGACTGAGATGAGAAAAGCTGGTATGAACTCGACCTCTTTAGTTTTTGTAAATATGATGAGCCCGTCATTCTTGATTCAGCTTATTATGAATAAACATGTTTGCAATGACAATTAGAGATCATAGTTGCTTGTGCCATGCTTGATTAGCTATGAGTTATAATGGTTTACCTTGTGTGCCAACATGCTATTGAGATGATTATGATGTGGTATGATGGGGTGGTATCCTCCTTTGAATGATTTAAGTGGCTTGACTTGGCACATGTTCACGCATGTAGTTGAAACAAAATCAACATAGCCTTCACGATATTTATGTTCATGGTGGATTATATCCTACTCATGCTTGCATCCAATGTTTATTAATTTTAATGCATGTACATGGCTATTGTCGCTCTCTAGTTGGTCACTTCCCAGTCTTTTGCTAGCCTTCACTTGTACTAAGCGGGAATACTGCTTGTGCATCCAATCCCTTAAACCCCAAAGTTATTCCAGATGAGTCCAGTATACCTTCCTATATGCGGTATCTACCTGCCGTTCCAAGTAAATTTGTATGTGCCAAACTCTAAACCTTCAAATAAACATTCTGTTTTGTATGCTCGAATAGCTCATGTATCAACAAAGGTTGTCCTTATCTTCCGTGTTAGGCAGGTTATTCTCAAGAGGAGTGGACTTCGCTCCTCACTCACGAGAAAATGGCTGGTCACTGGGATGCCCAGTCCCATGCTTTATGAAAACTAAATCAAAATTAATTGCAACCAAAACTCCCCCTGGGACCCGATGTATGTTGGAGGCACTCGTTGTTTCGAGCAAGCCATGGATTGATGCTTGTTGGTGGAGGGGGAGGACAAACTTTACCATTCTGTTTGGGAACCGCCTATAATGTGTTTATCATGGAAGATATCGCCATCTCTTAGTTGCTACATTGACAATGAAAGTATACCGCTCAAAATATAATTTATCTCTATTTCAAAACCGAGCTCTGGCACCTCTACAAATCCATGCTTTCCTCTGCGAAGGGCCTATCCATTTACTTTTATGCTGAGTCATCACCCTCTTATTAAAAAGCACTAGCTGGAGAGCACAGCCGTCATTTGCATTCATCACTGTTAATTTATATTGTGTGTGACTATGATTGGATCTGTTTTACCATGAATTACAATGTCTAGTCAGTCCTTGATCTTTAAAGGTGCTCTGCATTTATGTTTTGTGGTCTCAGAAAGGGCTAGCGAGATACCATCTTGTTATATCATATTATGATTGTTTTGAGAAAGTGTTGTCATCCGAGATTTATTATTATGACTTGCTAGTTGATTATGCTATTGATATGAGTAATTATGAGACCTGAGAATTATTGCAAATGTGGTTAGTTATGATTTATGCTGAAAACTTGAATGCTGGCTTGACATAGTTACAACAACAAGAGCAAACAAAGTTTGTAAAAGTTTTTCTTTCTTTCTTTCAGTTTGTCAACTGAATTGCTTGAGGACAAGCAAGGGTTTAAGCTTGGGGGAGTTGATACATCTCCGTCGTATCTACTTTTCCAAACACTTTTGCCCTTGTTTTGGACTCTAACTTGTATGATTTGAATGGAACTAACCCGGACTGACGCTGTTTTCAGCAGAATTACCATGATGTTGTTTTATGTGCAGAAAACAAATATTCTCGGAATGACCTGAAACTCCACGGGAGGTCTTAGAAAAAATAATAAAAAATCCTCGCCAAATATGAAGACTAGGGGGCCCACACCCTTTCCACGAGGGTGGGGGGCGCACCCCCCCTAGGGCGCGCCCCCTATCTCGTGGGCCCCCTGTTGACCCTCCAACGCCAACTCCAACTCCATATATTTGCTTTCGGAGAGAAAAAAAATCAGAGAGAAGAAATCATCGTGTTTTTCGATACGGAGCCGCCACCAAGCCCTAAAACCTCTCGGGAGGGCTGACCTGGAATCCGTTCGGGGCTCCGGAGAGGGGGATTCATCGCTGTCGTCATCATCAACCATCCTCCATCACCAATTTCATGATGCTCACCGCCGTGCGTGAGTAATTGCATCGTAGGCTTGCTGGACGGTGATGGCTTGGATGAGATTTATCATGTAATCGAGTTAGTTTTGTTAGGGTTTGATCCTTAGTATCCATTATGTTCTGAGATTGATGTTGCTATGACTTTTCTATGCTTAATGCTTGTCACTAGGGCCCGAGTGCCATGATTTCAGATCTGAACCTATTGTGTTTTCATGAATATATGTGAGTTCTAGATCCTATCTTGCAAGTCTATAGTCACCTACTATGTGTTATGATCTGGCAACCCCGAAGTGACAATAATCGGGACCACTCCCGGTGATGACCATAGTTTGAGGAGTTCATGTATTCACTATGTGCTAATGCTTTGTTCCGGTTCTCTATTAAAAGGAGGCCTTAATATCCCTTAGTTTCCAATAGGACCCCGCTGCCACGGGAGGGTAGGACAAAAGATGTCATGCAAGTTCTTTTTTATAAGCACATATGACTATATACGGAATACATGCCTACATTACATTGATGAATTGGAGCTAGTTCTGTGTCACCCTATGTTATGACTGTTACATGATGAACCGCATCCGGCATAATTATCCATCACTGATCCGGTGCCTACGAGTTTTCCATATACTGGTTTACGCTTATTTACTTTCCCGCTGCTACTGTTACAATCACTACAAAATACCAAAAACATTACTTTTGCTGTCTTTACTTTTGTTGCCGCTACCACCACTATCATATTACTTTGCTATTAAACACTTTGCTACAGATACAAAGTTTCCAGGTGTGGCTGAATTGACAACTCAGCTGCTGATACTTGAGAATATTCTTTGGCTCCCCTTGTGTCGAATCAATAAATTTGGGTTGAATACTCTACCCTCGGAAGCTGTTGCGATCCCCTATACTTGTGGGTTATCACAAACCGGAAAGGAGGTAGTACGTGCGTGATCTGCTATTTATCCGTGTAGGATCGAGTAGGTCGGATAGTGTACGTGTAGGATCGAGTAGGTCGGATGGTGTATGTGTACGATCGCATTAGCTGATGAATGTTAGCTGGGAGATAAGGCATTTGCGAATGTTCTTGCTGGCAGTTTATTTAGATTCGCATGGCAATTTATTCAGAGCAGCTTGTTAGTTTCTTCAAAGGTAGGCATTTTTATTCAAAAAACTGCCACTTTAGATCTCGCGTCGCAACTAAAACTGCCATGAGCGCATTACTGTATTAGTAGGCTAGCTAGTGATCGATCAGTAACTTGTAATCACTAAGCGAACAAAAATAAGGAACTGTTAGTAACTTGTAAACACTAAGAACAAAGAAATAAGGATCATGTTGTGCACAGCAGTAAGAGTTGACCCGTTCGAAATGTTCACACGAGACTCACAGGCCTGGCATTGTAATATGTTCACATTAGTAGCCCAAATTCAAAACCAACTAGTACGATTCACATACATAAGATCAACATGTTAATGCATCTCAATGGTTCACAGATCATATACAAATATGTAGCTCCAAATGCAAAGATCTAGAAAACATCTGTTCTTCCTACTAACATGGATGCTTCTCTTGGCCAACATACAGTTCAGATTAAAAGACAAATTTGTTTGTGAAGTCTGCAGTTCCTCTTGCAAACGTAAGTTGTTTCACCAACAGCTGGAACCATGAGAATGAACCACACATGATGGAGGAACATCCACTGCAATATGATTTGGTCTTCTCTCGATCACACGTCGAGACTATTTTTGGAATACAAACTTTAACTTTGGCAAAATGATGCCCATTGTATAATCAGACCAAAGCAATGAAGCACCAAGTGTTGGCCAATAAATAACACAGTACTACTTTTTTGCAGTCCATGAAGTGACTATCCAATCTTTCTGTGTCTGTTTTCAAATGGCACTGTATGCACTGACTATACTATTTTCTTGTGCAGTTCAACTAAAATTGCGGTCACTTTGTTTGTTTGCCAAATAGCAACGGGCAGACATCTTTGTCTGCACAAATATCAAGCAGCTAGTAAACATATACCCGACCTTGTATTTTCGGTTTAAACACATCTCTTCCACTTAGCATATGTCATGTTTTGCACTGGACAATTTGATACAGTCATGTTTTGCCCTGGACAATTTCATACTGAATTAATTTGCTGGTTCAGAGCAGAAATATAGCGCCTATTCTTCATCATACCAAGGATATCCATGTTCGCAGTGATGGAAGAGGTGAAATCGATACAACCGAAATTGAGCATCCAATCATTGAATCCTTGATAACCCACAAGTATAAGGGATCGCAACAGTTTTCAAGGGTAGAGTATTCAACCCAAATTTATTGATTCGACTCAAGGGGAGCCAAATAATATTCTCAAGTATTAGTAGTTGAGTTGTCAATTCAACCACACCTGGAAAGTTAATATCTGCAGAAAGGTATTTAGTAGCAAAGTAATATGATAGTAGTGGTAACGGTAGCAAAAGGTAATGATAACAAAAGTAATGTTTTTGGTATTTTGTAGTGATGATAGCAATAGCAACGGAAAAGTAAATAATCGAAGAACAATATACGGAAAGCTCGTAGGCAATGGATTGGTGATAGAGAATTATGCCGGATGCGGTTCATCATGTAACAATCATAACCTAGGCTGACACAGAACTAGCTCCAATTCATCAATGTAATGTAGGCATGTATTCCGAATATATTCATACGTGCTTATGGAAAAGAACTTGCATGACATCTTTTGTCCTACCCTCCCGTGGCAGCGGGGTCCTAGCGGAAACTAAGGGATATTAAGGCCTCCTTTTAATAGAGTACTAGACCAAAGCATTAACACATAGTGAATACATGAACTCCTCAAACTACGGTCATCACCGGAAGTTGTCCCGATTATTGTCACTTCGGGGTTGCCGGATCATAACACATAGTAGGTGAATATAGACTTGCAAGATAGGATCAAGAACTCTCATATATTGATGAAAACATAATAGGTTCAGATCTGAAATCATGGCACTCAGGCCCTAGTGACATGCATTAAGCATAGCAAAGTCATAGCAACATCAATCTCAGAACATAGTGGATACTAGGGATCAAACCCTAACCAAACTAACTCGATTACATGATAAATCTCATCCAACCCATCACCGTCTAGCAAGCCTACGATGGAGTTACTCACGCACGGAGGTGAGCATCATGAAATTGGTGATGGAGGATAGTTGATGATGATGATGGCGACGGATTCCCCTCTCCAAAGCCCCGAACGGACTCCAGATGAGCCCTCCCGAGAGGTTTTAGGGCTTGGCGGCGGCTTCGTATCGTAAAACGCGATGAATCCTTCTCCTTTGTTTTTTCTCCCCGAAAGTGGATATATAGAGTTGGAGTTGAGGTCGGAGGAGCTCCAAGGGGGGGCACAAGGTAGGGGGCGCGCCCAGGGGGCAGGCACGCCCCCACCCTCGTTGCTAGGGTGTGGGCCCCCCCGGTCTTGATCTTTTGCCAGTATTTTTTATTATTTCCAAAAAGACGCTCCATGGAGTTTCAGGTCATTCCGAGAACTTTTGTTTCTGCACATAAATAACACCATGGCAATTCTGCTGAAAACAGCGTCAGTCCAGGTTAGTTCCATTCAAATCATGCAAGTTATAGTCCAAAACAAGGGCAAAAGTGTTTGGAAAAGTAGATACGACGGAGACGTATCAACTCCCCCAAGCTTAAACCTTTGCTTGTCCTCAAGCAATTCAGTTCATAAACTAAAAGTGATAAAGAAAAACTTTTACAAACTCTATTTTTTCTTGTTGTTGTAAATATGTAAAGCCAACATTCAAGTTTTCAGCAAAGATTATAGACTAACCATATTCACAATAACGCATAGGTCTCATGTTTACTCATATCAATGGCATAATCAACTAGTGAGCAATAATAATAAATCTCGGATGACAACACTTTCTCAAAACAATCATAATATGATATAACAAGATGGTATCTCGCTAGCCCTTTCTGAGACCGCAAAACATAAATGCAGAGCACCTTTAAAGATCAAGGACTGACTAGACATTATAATTCATGGTAAAAGAGATCCCGTCAAGTCATACTCAATGTAAACTAATAGTAATGAATGCAAATGATAGTGGTGCTCTCCAACTGGTGATTTTTAATAAGAGGATGATGACTCAACATAAAATTAAATAGATAGGCCCTACGCAGAGGGAAGCAGGGATTTGTAGAGGTGCCAAAGCTCGGTTTTGAAATAGAGGTGAATAATATTTTGAGCGGTATACTTTCATTGTCAACATAACAACCAAGAGATGTCGATATCTTCCATGCGAGGGGGAGTTTTGTTTGCAATTATTTTTATTTAGTTTGCATAAAGCATGGGACTGGGCATCCCGGTGACCAGCCATTTTCTCGTGAGTGAGGAGCGGAGTCCACTCCTCTTGAGAATAACCCGCCTAACATGGAAGATACGGACATCCCTAGTATATACATGAGCTATTCGAGCATACAAAATAGGATATTTATTTGAAGTTTTAGAGTTTGGCACATACAAATTTACTTGGAATGGCAGGTAGATACCGTATATAGGTAGGTATGGTGGAATCATATGGAATAACTTTGGGGTTTATCGGATTGGATGCACAAGCAGTATTCCCGCTTAGTACAGGTGAAGGCTAGAAAGAGACTGGGAAGCGACCAGCTAGAGAGCGACAACAGTCATGAACATGCATTAAAATTAATCGACATCGAATGCAAGCATGAGTAGGATATAATGCACCATGAACATAAATATCGTAGAGGCTATGTTGATTTTGTTTCAACTACATGCGTGAACATGTGCCAAGTCAAGCCACTTGAATCATTCAAAATAGGATACCACCCTATCATACCACATCACAATCATTTTAATAGCATGTTGGCACGCAAGGTAAACCATTATAAGCTCCTAGCTAATTAAGCATGGCATAAGAGACTATGATCTCTAGTTGTCATTGCAAACATGTTTATTCATAATAGGCTGAATCAGGAACGATGAACTAATCATATTTACAAAAACAACAGAGGTTGAGTTCATACCAGCTTTTCTCATCTCAGTCAGTCCATCATATATCGTCATAATTGCCTTTCACTTGCACAACCGAACGATGTGGATAATAATAGTAGTGCATGTGCATTGGACTAAGCTAGAATCTACAAGCATTCAATAAACAGGAGAAGACAAGGCAATATGGGCTCTTTTGTCAGATCAACAATAATGCATATAAGAGCCACTTCAACAATTTAATTATGGTCTTCTCCTATCGACCCCCAAAGAAAAGAAATAAAACTATTTACACGGGAAAGCTCCCAACAAGCAAAAGAAGAACAGGAAATATTTTTGGGTTTTCTTTTTAATTACTACTACAAGCATGGAAATTAAAACTAGGTAAAAGCTATAACTATTTTTTTGGTTTTTTTTCTTAAGGTTTATCAAACACACAAGAATAAAGCATAAAAAGAGAAAATAAACTAGCATGGATGATACAATGAAAAAGTATGAGCACCGACATCTAGCAATGAGTGTGTGAACATGAATGTAATGTCGGCGAGAAATACGTACTCCCCCAAGCTTAGGCTTTTGGCCTAAGTTGGTCTATGGCCACGGTTGGCCTGGCGGATATCCATAGTACTAGTTGGGGTCGTACTGCAAAGAAGAAGACTCTGATTGCCACTAGTTGGCAATCATCTCCGGATCCCACTGGTAATTAGACTGTCGTGGAGGATCAACTTGTGGTTCCGACTCTGGCTATGTGGCTGATGTAGGGTTCCGGTAGGCGTGAATAGCCTCCGGCGATACGAGGTACTGGCCTGTAGATAAATCAAACAAGGAAGGAGCAGGCAAGGTGATAGTCTCAGGATGACGTTTATCAAAGAACAATTTGTAATTAAGCTCCCCTTCCCTATTCTTTATAATAAAATGATGCGCTACCATACTCTTATAATCTAAATAAACAGTAGGCAGCAATTTTTCTTCTTTTTCATAGTGCCTAATGGGTATGTTATAATATGCAGCAAGGCGTCAAGCATAGATACCAGCAAAGAAGGGGCCCTTTGTATGGTTCAGACTTAACCTTTTAGCAATAATACCGCCCATACTAACAGAGTCATCATGGAATAAACCATGGAACAAAATAAAAATATCAGGAACACTAAGGTTTCCACAGTTTCCGCGACCAATTAAGCAACGACTAGCAAATATTGCAAAGTAGCGTAAAACAGGAAAATGTATGCTAGTGATTCTTGCATCGGAAACCTTCCTAGTGTCCCCTATAGTGATAGTGTCAATAAACCCATCACGTCTTTATGATGTGGTTCCTCTAAGCTACCCTCGAAAGGTATTTTGTAAACGCTGCAAAATTCATATAGTGACATCTTCTTAACCACATCATATAAATGAAACTCTACTGAAGGAGGTGATTCCCTAGGATAATAGTACAAGTTTTGCACAAAAGTATTGGTGAGTAAGAGATACTATTCGTGTTGGTCGCGGAGGAAGTCGATGAGGCCTGCATTCTTAGCCAATTCATAAAAATCCTCATAAATCCCGGTTGCTCTCAAGAAATCATTGGAGGGCCATTCACACAGCGTAACCTCCGCGGTGCGAGGCAAATTATATTTGGGCTTCTTTGCTTCTTCATTTTGCTTTTCCTTCGAGCTTCGGCTCAATGAGCCCCTCAAAAATATCTTCATTATTTTCTAAAAAATTCTGAAATTTTTAGTAACTTCAAAATAAAAGTGAACCAAACTCAACAAAATTGATAGCAACTACTCCTACAAGTGCCTAGAGCCCATATCATGCATTAGAACTACTTGGAACCATATAAATTTGACATGCAAGCTCAAGAACAGGGTCACCTAAGCAGCAAAAATATGCAATGAATAACGCACTAGAACAAAAACTAATTGGACTAATGGAGGAGTCACATACCAAGGAACAATCCCCCCCAAGCAGTTTTGTGAGAGGTGCTTTGAGCAAGGAGATCGAAAATGGTAGCAAAATGAGCTTAGACTCGGGTTTGATCTGGATAATCGTGTTTGTGGGAGGAAGGAGTGTGTGGGTGCAGGAATAAGTCGAGGAGGTCCACCATGGGCCCACGAGGCAGGGGGGCGCGCCCAGGGGGATAGGGCGCACCCGCCACCCTCGTGGCCAGATGGATGCCCCCCTGCTGTGTTCTCAATGCCAAATATTCTCAAATACTCCAGAAAAAATAATATTTAAATTTCAGGGCATTTGGAGAACTTTTATTTTCGGGGTATTTTTATATTGCACGGATAATTCAGATAACAGACAGAAAATTCTATTTTTATCTTATTTAATATAAATAACAGAAAGTAAAAGGAGGGTACAGAGAGTTGTGTTTTCTAAATTCATCCATCTCATGATCATCAAAAGGAATCCATTAACAAGGTTGATCAAGTCTTGTTAACAAACTCATTCTGAATAACATGGAACCGAAGAATTTTCGAATAACACTAGGTTACCTCAACGGGGATATGCACACCCCCAACAATAAGAATATCATATTTCTTCTTGACAGTAGGAAGAGGAAATTCAAAACCTCCAAAAATAATCGATGGAATTTTTCCAATAGAATTGATACTGTGGACTTGAGGTTGTTTCCTCGGAAAGTGTACCGTATGCTCATTACCATTAACATGAAAAGTGACATTGTCTTTGTTGCAATCAATAACAGCCCTGCAGTATTCAAAAAGGGTCTTCCAAGAATAATAGACATACTATCGTCCTCGGGAGTATCAAGAATAACAAAGTCCGTTAAAATAGTAACATTTGCAACCACAACAGGCACATCCTCACAAATACCGACAGGTATAGCAGTTGATTTATTAGCCATTTGCAAAGATATTTCAGTAGGTGTCAACTTATTCAAATCAAGTCTACGATATAAAGAGAGAGGCATAACACTAACACCGGCTCCAAGATCACATAAAGTAGTTTTAACATAGTTTCTTTTAATGGAGCATGGTATAGTGGGTACTCCTGGATCTCCAAGTTTCTTTGTATTCCACCCTTAAAAGTATAATTAGCAAGCATGGTGGAAATTTCAGCTTTCGGTATCTTTATTTTATTAGTAGAAATTTCTTTCATGTAATTAGCATAAGGATTCATTTTAAGCATATCAGTTAATCGCATACGCAAAAAGATAGGTCTAATCATTTCAGCAAAGCGCTCAAAATCCTCATCATCCTTTTTCTTGGATGGTTTGGGAGGAAAAGGCATGGGTTTTTGAACCCATGGTTCTCTTTCTTTACCATATTTCCTAGCAACAAAGTCTCCCTTATCATAACGTTGATTCTTTGATTGTGGGTTATCAAGATCAATAGTAGGTTCAATTTCTATATCATTATCATTACTAGGTTGAGCATCAACATGAACATTATCATTAACATTATCACTAGTTTCAGGTTCATTACCAGATTGTGTTTCAGCATCAGAAATAGAAATATCATTTGGATTCTCAGGTGTTTCAGCAATAGTTTCACTAGAAGCATGCAAAGTCCTATCATTTTTTATTTTTCTTCCTTTTAGAAGGACTAGGTGCATCTATATTATTTCTCTGAGAATCTTGCTCAATTCTCTTAGGGTGTCCTGCAGGATACAAAGGTTCCCGAGTCATTTTACCAGTTCTAGTCGCCAGTCTAACAGCATAGTCATTATTCTTACTATTCAATTCATTGAGCAAATCATTTTGAGCTTTAAGTACTTGTTCTACTTGAGTGGTAACCATAGAAGAATGTTTACTAATAAGTTTAAGTTCACCTTTGACATTAGCCATATAATCACCCAAGTGTTCAAGCATATCAGCAGTGCATTTTAATTCTCTACCAAAATAAGCATTGAATTCTGCTTGCTTAACCATAAATTTATCAAACTCATCTAAGCATGGGCTAGCAAACTTAGTAAATGGGATTTAAGCTCTATCATATCTATAGAGAGAATTTACCTTTACTACATGTGTCAGGTTATCAAGACCATGTATTTCTTCAATAGGATAAGGATTAAAATTATGCATTTCTTCAACATGCGGTAAATTAAGACCATGTATTTCTTCAATAGTAGGTAAATTCTTAACATCTTCAGCTTTAATACCCTTTTCTTTCATGGATTTCTTTGCCTCTTGCATATCTTCAGGACTGAGAGATAGAACACCTCTCTTCTTCGGAGTTGGTTTAGGAATAGGCTCAGGAGTTGGCTCAGGAAGTGTCCAATTTTTTCATTTGTCAACATATTGTTTAATAGAATTTCAGCTTTATCCGGTGTTCTTTCCCTGAAAACAGAACCGACACAACTATCCAGGTAATCTCTGGAAGCATCGGTTAGTCCATTATAAAAGATATCAAGCATTTCATTTTTCTTAAGAGGATGATCAGGCAAAGAATTAAGGAATTGGAGAAGCCTCCCCCAAGCTTGTGGGAGACTCTCTTCTTCAATTTGCACAAAATTATATATATATCCCTTAAAGCAGCTTGTTTCTTATGAGCAGGGAAATATTTAGCAGGTAAGTAGTAAATCATATCCTGGGGACTACGCACACAACCAGGATCAAGAGAATTAAACCATATCTTAGCATCATCCTTTAATGAGAACGTAAATATTTTCAGGATATAAAAGTAGCTAGTTTTCTCATCATTAGTGAACATGGTGGCTATATCATTTAATTTAGTAAGATGTGCCACAACAGTTTCAGATTCATAGCCATAAAAAGGATCAGATTCAACCAAAGTAATTATATCAGGATCAACAGAGAATTCATAATCCTTATCAGTAACATAGATAGGTGAAGTAGTGAAAGCAGGGTCAGGTTTCATTCTAGCATTAAGGGATTACTGCTTCCATTTAGCTAGTAACCTCTTTAGATCATATCAATCATTGCAAGCAAGAATAGCTCTAGCAGATTCTTCATCCAGAACATAACCCTCAGGAACAACACGCAATTCATATTTATTAGGGGGAGAGTCTTCATCATCACTTTCATCAATATTATCAGTTTCAATAATTTCATTCTCTCTAACCCTAGCAAGTTGTTCATCAAGAAATTCTCCAAGTGGCACAGTAGTATCAAGCATAGAAGTAGTTCCATGATAAGTATCATGCATAGCAGAAGTGGCATCATCAATAACATGTGACATATCAGAATCAATAGCAGAAGCAAGTTTAGGTGGCGCAAGGTTACTCAAAACAGAAGGTGATTCAAGTGCAGAGCTAGATGGCAGTTCCTTACCTCCCCTCATAGTTGAGGGATAAATCTTGGTTCTTGGATCTTTCAAGTTCTTCATAATTATAAGCAGATATAAATCCCAAGTGACTCAAAGGATAGAGCTATGCTCCCCGGCAACGGCGCTAGAAAATAGTCTTGATAACCCACAAGTATAGGGGATTGCAATAGTTTTCGAGGGTACAGTATTCAACCCAAATTTATTGATTCGACACAAGGGGAGCCAAAGGATATTCTCAAGTATTAGCAGCTGAGTTGTCAATTCGACCACACCTGGAAACTTAATATCTGCAGCAAGGTATGTAGTAGCAAAGTAATATGATAGTAGTGGTAACGGTAGCAAAAGGTAATGATAACAAAAGTAATGTTTTTGGTATTTTGTAGTGATGATAGCAATAGCAACGGAAAAGTAAATAAGCGAAGAACAATATATGGAAAGCTCGTAGGCAATGGATCGGTGATAGAGAATTATGCCGGATGCGGTTCATCATGTAACAGTCATAACCTAGGGTGACGCAGAACTAGCTCCAATTCATCAATGTAATGTATGCATGTATTTAGAATATAGTCATACGTGCTTATGGAAAAGAACTTGCATGACATCTTTTGTCCAACCCTCCCATGGCAGCGGGGTCCTAGCGAAAACTAAGGGATATTAAGGCCTCCTTTTAATAGAGTACCGGACTAAAGCATTAACACATAGTGAATGCATGAACTCCTCAAACTACGGTCATCACCGGAAGTGGTCCCGATTATTGTCACTTCGGGGTTGCCGGATCATAACACATAGTAGGTGACTATAGACTTGCAAGATAGGATCAAGAACTCTCATATATTGATGAAAACATAATAGGTTCAGATCTGAAATCATGGCACTCAGGCCCTAGTGACAAGCATTAAGCATAGCAAAGTCATAGCAACATCAATCTCAGAACATAGTGGATACTAGGGATCAAGCCCTAACAAAACTAACTCGATTACATAATAAATCTCATCCAACCCATCACCATCCAGCAAGCCTACGATGGAATTACTCACACATGGAGGTGAGCATCATGAAATTGGTGATGGAGGATGGTTGATGATTACGATGGCGACAGATTCCCCTCTCCGGAGCCCCGAACGGACTCCAAATCAGCCGTCCCAAGAGGTTTTAGGGCTTGGCGGCGGCTTCGTATTGTAAAACATGATGAATCCTTCTCCTTTATTTTTTTCTCCCTGAAAGTGAATATATAGAGTTGGAGTTGAGGTCGGAGGAGCTCCAGTGGGCCCACAAGGTAGGGGGTGCGCCCAGGGGGGTAGGCGCGCCCCCACCCTCATGGCTAGGGTGTGGGCCCCTGGTCTTGATCTTTTTCCAGTATTTTTTATTATTTCCAAAAAGACGCTCCGTGGAGTTTCAGGTCATTCCGAGAACTTTTGTTTCTGCACATAAATAACACCATGGCAACTCTGCTAAAAATAGCGTCAGTCCGGGTTAGTTCCATTCAAACCATGCAAGTTAGAGTCCAAAACAAGGGCGAAAGTGTTTGGAAAAGTAGATACGACAGAGATGTATCAATCCTGTCCTGCACCTCCAATGTAGGCCCACCTTGACAATAAATTCACATGCAAACCACTATTATTACTATCTAATGACAGTACAAAAAGAGTAGCAAGATAGTAGCAAACCATGTACCTTCGTAATGAACAGCTCATAGTGCCACCAATTGGATATAAAGGTTTGGAAGAAAACATGCTCCTAATTATGAACCATTTGGACTTTTTGTGCAGTTCCACTAAAATCGAGCATCCCTGTTTGCATAGATATTGAAACTGTGATTACTATAAAAGTGGCACTAGTTGAAGCATAGACTCACAAATATAAGCATTCCAATTTCTAAATGGGAAAAGGTAGGAATATTGTTTCTAACCACCTGTTTGAAGGAATAAATAAGGCAACAACGACTGATGTCAGGAAGGAATACATAGTTTTTTTTCTGAAAAATTGAACCATTCCTCACCTTTCCTCTTCTTTTAAGCATATTTTGTGCAGTTCAACTAAAATAAAATGCCATCATCCATTGAGAATTCAGTGACACTGTACAAAAGGAAATGACTTAACATTACATCATGATGTCAGGTATGTAGTTGGCAGACATTAGAGACAAACATACAGACCTCCTCCGATAACATAATGAACATTAATTTTAACAAAGGTGTGACTAGCTTTACTGGGATAATTTGAGTGAACTCTACACCCTCTGTTCCTTAATATAAGACGTTTTTGCAGTTCAATTTAAAGTACCCAACGTCTAGTATTTAGAAAAACAGGTAGTAGTTTTCTTGAGCACATACCTGGGAAAGCTTGCCACACTTTATTTATGTCCATATGCTAATGCAACACCATTCGAATAGTACAAATATACACTAATCCAGTGGCTAGTGCAACAGTAGAGTAGTTATTTTATTACAGGGTACAATACAATGGTTTTACTGAACAGATTTCAATAAACTCTAGCACTGGAAGATTTCTATAAGAATTAACAATACAAAATGTAAAGGTAACAAGTTTTAGCATTGGTATACTAGCTGTGCATGAGCATTAAACCGAATACAAAAGTTTGAAGGTAACTAGCATTATTAACTAATGACAGTATAAACAAATTGCAAACCATGTACCTTCAAGGTAAATATCATTTTGAACTCGAGGGGACCTAAAAATTGCTATCCCAATCTTGATAATCGGTCAGACATAAAAACTTGATTGAACGAATCAAGAGAACAGCCGGAGGAGGAGGTGCCCACTATTTACCTTTCCTCTTGACACTGTACAAAAAAATTGACTTATCTCATGAAAGTGAGGTATGTAATCTATAAGCATTAACAGTGCAAAAATCTGAAGGTAGTAACAATATTCGTCATTAGTAACAATATAAGAATGCCTTAGCTGAAAAATCTTTAATACATCCACAATCAATAGCTAACCCAGAAGTAATCCAGTGACATTAAATGGCATTGCTTAAATTTATCGGTGGCATTAGACTGAGTGCGGCATTAGTTAAATGTGGCATCACTTTAGCAGTAGCATTGCTTGACTTGACTGCTAGCATTATACTAACAGCAAAAAAGTGGCAATAAGAGCATGGGCGGCCCATTCAGACAGTGGGCGCATCAATACGATGTACCTCCACGGACGCATAGAGTGGTGAGGGAGGTATGGTTACCCAGAGTAACAAATATCCTGGCAGCATATGTGGATTACGACCCATTTTTGTTCTCTTTAGCCACCTTTTTCCTATGTGAGAACAACAAACCGATCAACCTGGTCATTCTCTATTGCATTGCCATGCCTTTCTACCCTTCGTCAACCAAGAGACACGAAACTCGTTCCTTAGCTACTGATTTTCCCCTTTTCAACCTAGATGCGGGTTTGATGCCTACTCTCTTGGACAGTATAGTCTCCCTTCCTTTCCTTATTCAACCCAGACATGGATTAGTGTGCATGAAGTAGGGTTTCCTTTAATAGTGCATATTGAGGTTTTCATCTGCATGACTAGCAGAGCAGAGGATAGCAAATTGGGAAGATGGTGGAGTGGAAAAAGATCCACATGCAGCAATGTGGCAGATGGGGCAATATAACAAGGGTATGGTTTGAAAAGAGGTAGCATACCTGAGGGTCGGCGGGAAGTGGCTTCGCTTGTGGTCGTCGTTCTCCGCACACACTACGACGGCGAGCTTGGGGACGAAGGCCATCCCGTGCGGACAGCCTTGTCGTCAGTGCGTGACCTTGCTCGCCGACGAGGAGTGCGTCAACGCTGCACGTCCTTTTCTTCCCCAATAGATCTGTGACGACCGGTGAGGAGGGAGAGAGAGGCCGTATTTTTTAGATCTGGAGACAGGGTGATTGTCAGTGTCAAAACTGGCGGATCTCGGGTAGGGGGTCCCGAACTATGCGTCTAGGCCGGATGGTAACAGGAGACAAGGGACATGAAGTTTTATCGAGGTTCAGGCCCTCTCGATGGAGGTAAAACCCTACGTCCTGCTTGATTAATATTGATGATATGGGTTGTACAAGAGTAGATCTACCACGAGATCGAAGAGGCTAAACCCTAGAAGCTAGCCTATGGTATGATTGTTGTATATATCTATCGACTAGCCTGGCCTCGGTTTATATAATGCACCAGAGGCCTAGGATAACAAGAGTCCTAGCCGAATACGCCGGTGGGGAGGAGTCCTTGTCTTGATCACCAAGTCTTGTGGAATCTTCCATGTATGCGGCAGTTGTCCGAACTGGCCCATGAGTATACGGCCATGGGGGTCCTCGGCCCAATCTAACAGATCGGGAGGTGACGTGGTGAGTACCCCCTAGTCCAGGACACCGTCAATAGCCCCCTGAACCAGTCTTCAAGTTAGGGACGCTCCTCGATTCTTCTGAATTGTTCTTCATCTTCGGTTGACGGTCTTGAAAACTGGTTCAACAAATCTTCTCATCTTCGATCTTGAGGATTGCCCAAATGCATTCGGCGAGTTTACACGTCAGGTATCCGAGGAGCCCCTTTAAGTTTCTGGCCTTTATCAATGCCTTGTTATTTTTATGCCACACCTTGGGTTTGAAGTTGTTCCTGGGAGACAGTGTCCTCTTGCCTCCGAGCTCTAACGCCGGACTGCATTCGAGGTATCTTTTGCGGCCGAGCACCAATGCCGGACCGCTTCCGAGCTCCAATGCCGGAATGTATACCAGCTCCAACGCCAGACTATGTCCAAGCTCCAATGCCGGACTATATCCAAGCTCCAATGTCGGACTATATCCGAGCTCCAACGCCGGACAGTGTCCCAGCTCCAACACCGGACTATATCCGAGGTGTCATATCACCTTGGTTCAAAAAGTTGAAGGAGTTTAGCCGAGCTTCATGCCGGAAATGCCCTCTATGGAGCCAGCCACTAGCGCCCGAGCTTTATGCCGGACTGCTTCCGAGGTGGTGCACCACCCTGGCTGTGGGCCGATTTTTTGTCAATATTTTTTATTATTGCAATTTATTCTCTGCCGAGATATATAGCCAGTAGCCCTCAAGGTGTGTATCGGTCTAAAACCCGAGATGCACCTGAAGGATGATGTAAGACCGCTGATCCCAGTAGCCGCTGAGACTCAGGTTGATTTGCAAAATCGGCCTGAGGATCAAGTCCTAGCTCCGCAGAATACTTCGGGATAGAAAAAGCAGCATGCTTAGTCCTCCAGACTCAGGTTGGGTGCGGCCGACCAACCTGAGGATCAAAATCTCCTCGGCAACTGTACTGCACTTAAAATTTTCTGCATTGAACAGGCAATGCAGTAGCCCCCGAGACACTGGTCCGGTGGCAACACCAGATTAGGGGATCGATGTGCCCCTTTAATATTTGTAAATAATATGCCCGAAGCCCAGTAGCCCCGAGCCTTAATGCGGGCACGGGTGGCCGAATTAAGGATTGATATCCACAGTAAAATCACAAATTATGTTTAATGACTCTATGTATCCAAGTACTTTACGTCATTAATGCTCGGATCCACATTGTACAAAACTTTGTTAACCGACCATCGGCTTCAACCTCCTCAGCCAGAAGCTGGGGAGTGTTTTTCTTACTTTATAAAGCCTTTATGAGGGCAAAGATTTACGACAAACAAGGCAATCTGGCCATACGGTTTTATAAACAAAGGTACGCAGAGAGATATGTTATATCACTGTTTAACATAATAAATGTCTTCCAAAGAAAATAATCCCGCTATCGGTTCCTTTCTTTGGGTTGTCATGCTGAGCATGATCATGAAACCTCAGCTCTAATGTAAGAGCAAAATATTGAGGATTTAGTTTGGGAGGCCAGTTACTAGCCCCCGGTAAAGTTCGGCAACAGTCGAGGTCAAGCCATAAACACTTCGGCCAATGTTATGAATGGCCTGTCATTTAACACCGTCATCGGATTGCTTGCCAGTTTACGCTTATTGTGACAGTCAGTTTTTGGCTTTCTCCACTGAGGTGCTTAACCATGTGAGCTGGAAGCACATTCGCAGTGGTTCTCCCTTTGCACACCTAGCCGAACAAAGCGCAACGTAGGAGGCAAGCGCAGGAGCCGGGCAACCCAACTATTGATCGAAGACACAATTCGAAACCAATGCATATATAGTGAGATCCGAGAATGTTTTTGCCAAATCTATAAAGGTGTCTGGCATTGCATTGCGAGACTTGTGATGGAAACACACAAATAGTTTAAAATTGCCATAAGCTTGGAAAACCAAAAAATGTCAGTAAAAATGTGATGTCTGAACAAGATCAATTGTTCGGTGCCAATCCGAAAATTGGACTTTAGAACAAAAAGTGCTTCTGTCGTACTTTAACATGACACATCCTATCTCAAGACTTCGAGTGGGTCAGCCTATGGCTTCAACCTCCTATCCCGAAGGCGGAGTACTTCATATTAGGCCAGTTTAGCAAACTAAACTCTAGCGGCTTTGAGAGAGAAATTAGGCTCCCCGGCTAGTGACCACACACTCGTGTCGAAAAAAGGAGTGATAAATAATAATAGTAATAAAAACTTTGCAACGACTAAGAAGAAGAACACTTATTATAAAATGGCTCATATAAATTTAAGAGCCCCCAAGTGACTTGAGTAAAAGAATTTTATGTATAATGATTGTATGTACTGAAGTACAAATATCATATCTTTGTTCAACCGAACTTTAAACGCGTCTTAACCGACCGTCGGCTTCTCCCTCTTCGGTCAAGGACCGAAAAGTGTTATGTACTCCACCTGTCGAGAATATCGACAGTGTTTTCGATAACCAGGCAACTGGGCCATAAGGCTGTAACAGACAAAGCGCGCTCAAGGAACTTATGCTATATTACAGACGAAGTGTAAGAAGCATCTTCGAAGAAAATAGTATCCCCACCGATACCTTTCTTCGGTGCTCATTATTACTATGAGACTTGTGCAATAGATTTTTTGTACTCATGAGTTCCGTTGTGTGCCGACCATGATTGAAAACAATAAGAGCGCTAGCTTTCGGCTTCACCCAGTCTGAGGTCAGAGCTCGGAGGACCCGGTCGTGACAATCACAGAGGTGCTCCATTTACTCCCTAGCCGAACAATCAGGAACGTAGGGGTAAGCACAGGAGCTAGGCAACCCAGCTTGCAAATCGCTTAAGTCAATATGGTGCATATTGTGGCGTAATACACGAACAAGGAACGAAACCGTACATGTATAATCATACGCAAGAGGAAAAGCTTCATAAAGGAAGCCCCCCAAATAAACAGGGTATTTGAATATGCGTGTCACAAACAAAGTTTGGACAAGGAAATTTATTACAAGCAATTTTTTTCCAAAAAAGTATAATGCTTGGTCGAACTGAACACAAGTTAAAAATTAAAACTTTCAGCATGAAAGCGACTTAGCTGGTTAATGTGTTCGGCATTGATGACGTGGTTCGAGCTAGATGCGGGACAAAGTTCCATCCCCCAAGCCGGCCCCGAGGTGGCGGAGCGGAGAGCTCGACACGCCGAAGTGGTGACATAGCACGGTCAATGCAGACCGGCAGAGTGATGCCGAAGTCCCCGGATCATTTTCCAGTGCACAAAAAATAGTGCAAACCAGAGATAATAGTAATAATAATAATTAAAAAAATCGTTGCATAATAAATAATTTATGCAAAGTGAGTAATAAAAGAAATATGGCCTGGCGCTGAAGTCAATGTCGATGCAGGGCGTCGGCGTGATGTGGTAAAGGCGTGGCAAAGCCTGAATTCACAGGTCGGTCCGAGTTACGGATGCGGCGTTCGCCCGACTATGTACGGAAACTGACTGAACCACCATGCGACCGTCGTTAATGCGGCCATCATTTGATAGACCTGTGTACAGATGATGGACAAACCAGAGTAATAATTCCTTGGGAAAAATAAACCCAAACAAGCAAAAAATACTAGGATTAATAGCACCTGGTTTATTTGTTGTAGCAATCCGAAGAAAAGCGACTCCCAAAATCGGGAATCGATCCGCACACCCATTGCCTGATGGGTGATAAAGTGATGGTCTAGCGATGCTAGCAAAGGTTGGCTCGCCAAGGAAAAGCCTGTGGTCCAGCTAATGCGATGAGGCTGGTCGGCTGGTGACGCCGAAGTCTCTGAAGTAAGTTGATGAAGAGATGGTCTAGCCGAGGAGAAGGAGCAGGTCGGTAAGGAGACGTTGCAACTGCCGTGTCAGCCGAGGTGTTGAAGCAGTTTGGCGTGATGAACATCGGCTTGAAGAAGCAACAGTGCGGCCATGCCGACGTAGGTCGTAACTTGTGACGTGGACAATGCCGGTTTGATAAAGTGACCATGCGGCGATGCCTGTGTTCCCGCTCCGTGTAATCTGTGGGGCGGTGATGTTGGTGATGATTTATCCTTCGTGATGCCGAACTCTTGTCCGGCTTGCCGAGATGATGATCGAAGGAATTGAGCTCGGCTCAATAAAGCGGCGACGTGTCTAGCGCAGGTCGGCAGCCGTGGAGCAATATCGCCGGACTGGTTTGACACTAGCGTGATGGTGAAGATTACCTCGAAGGAGGCTTAAAATTTTATGGGTACGTGTTTAAAAACAACGCACAATACCATAGAAGAAAATTCCTTAAAAAAGGTTGTCCAATATCACGTTCATAAAGAAACATGAATTTGGGTCGGATCCGTATTCGCGCAGAAAACAGATCCAAAAATTGGTCCACTCATCGGAAGTTTTCCGGAGTTTGAACCGTTGGATCGAGCTGAAATTTGGAGGGGTGGTAGATATGGGATTTCCGCAGTAGATGAATAGTTGGATCTTCCAAAGAACCTCTGAGCTAGGCTCTAGAGACCACGCCCTAAACTCGTCCAGATTTGACAGGGCTCCGGTATATCGTAGATTGTCGGAGATTCCTCCATCGGAACTCGATGAAATTTTCCCGGATTGTTGTAGACTCAATTCCGCACAATTTTACAAAAGGGATCGTCAAAGCGATGCTCTAAGAGGTGGTGGCAGCGGATACAAGTTTGCTGTTCGGAAAAACAGCACGGTCGCCCGAGGGCAATGTTGACGTTGAGCCCCCGAGCTTCATGGATGATTCCTCCATGATCTTGATAGAGATCGAAGTTGATGTTGATGAAGGCCCTCGTCCGAACATGACGATCGGAGATGGAGCACGGTCCTCGGTCGAGCCAAGGTGACCAGTCGAGCCGGCGACGAAGATGTCGGCATCGTAGTTGACCTGCAGACGAGCCATCGATCCTTTTGCCGATCACACAGCGGAACTCTCAATGAAAACACCAATGTCGGTGTCAAAACCGGCGGATCTCGGGTAAGGGGTCCCAAATTGTGCGTCTAGGCTGGATGGTAACAGGAGACAAGGGACACGAAGTTTTACCCAGGTTCGGGCCCTCTCGATGGAGGTAAAACCCTACGTCCTGCTTGATTAATATTGATGATATGGGTAGTACAAGAGCAAATCTACCACGAGATCGAAGAGGCTAAACCCTAGAAGCTAGCCTATGGTATGATTGTTGTATATATCCATCGACTAGCATGACCTCGGTTTATATAATGCACCAGAGGCCTAGGATAACAAGAGTCCTAGCCGAATACGCCGGTGGGGAGGAGTCCTTGTCTTGATTACCAAGTCTTGTGGAATCTTCCATGTATGCGGCAGTTGTTCGAACTGGCCCATGAGTATACGACCATGCGTGTCCTCTACCCAATCTAACAGATCGGGAGATGACGTGGTGAGTACCCCCTAGTCCAGGACACCGTCAGTGATAGTGTGAGAAGCAAGTGGGCAGCCCTTAGCAAGAAAGCGCTGAAGCTCGAGCCTATATATCTTTTTATACTACTAGTACTAGAGGTAGAGTAGTGGTAGAGTAGTTTATATTTTCTCTGCATATAGTACCAGTTAGTCATGCTTCAAAACGGAAGAGCACGCCATTAAAAAATAAAGTCGAGAAATAACGTGGCATTTCGGGCCAACGCGGCCAGATGGCATTTTGCACGAGAAATGACACACCAGGTTTCGTTGACATGCGGTCCCATTCCAACATGTCAGTGAGACAACGGTGAGTCTTTTTGTACAATTTCCGAACAAACGTCTATGTAGGCCGGGGCGCCTCTTCATGTACCGTGGCAACCGTCCACCGCCTCTTCGCCTTCCCCTCTTGACTTGGAACTGCTGTCGCACGCTCTTCCTCCCTCCTCCATTTGCCTTCACCCTTCCTTCTACCATTGTTTGATCGTCTTCTCCATGGAGGGAACATGCCAGAAACAACCCCGTTATCCTTGCCCCGATCTGAAAGATGACTTGGTGGAGGAACTCATTGATCGTTGCGACATCATCACCTCGGCTAGCATGGCAGGTTCGTTCAAGACCATTCTCGACTCAACTAATAACATCATTACAAGGAACCCAAGGGTCCAGGAGCAGTTTGATCTCCCTTATCTTCTTCGCTATAAGCCTGTTCGCATGGGCGCGGACGACGGAGGCCTCGCCTTGTGCGAGTTGATGCCACTTGATAACGATACGTGTGATGTCAAGATGCCATCGCTTAAGGGTAAGGCCTGGGCTGGTGCAAATGGAGATTGTGTTTTTTATATTGGGTATAATTGAGAGTGGGAACTTATCAATGTGTACACTCGTCAGCGGATTCCACTTCCAAAAATCTCAGAGTGCCCTGAGGTTGAGCACACAGATGATCTACGTACGTTCCAATATGATCATGGTGGCTGTCGTCTACGGAAGATAGCAATTTTTCGAGTTCCCAACCGCTCTTGGAATTACGAGAACTATGAAGTTGTTGCTATCTTCGACAAGCTTATTACCGCCGTTACTGATTCCACGGTTCCTCCATGGATATTGCTCAAAAATCAGTTTCTGTACACGGATGAGTACTGATACGTCTCCAACATATCTATAATTTTTTATTGTTCCATGCTATTATATTATCTGTTTTGGATGTTAATGGGCTTTATTTTACACTTTTATATTATTTTTGGGACTAACCTATTAACCCAAGGTCGAGTGCAAATTGTGTTTTTTTGCCTATTTCAGTGTTTCGCAGAAAAGGGATATCGAACGGAGTCCAAATGGAATGAAACCTTCGAGAGCGTGATTTTTGGAACAAACGTGATCCAGAGGACTTGGAGTGGACGTCAAGCAACCAACGAGGCAGGGGGCATGCCTACCCCCTTGGGCGCGCCCTCCCCCATCATGGGCCCCTCGTGGCTCAACCGACCTACTTCTTCCTCCTATATATGTTCACATACCCCAAAAACATCCTGGAGCACCACGAAACCCTATTTCCACCGCCGCAACCTTCTGTACCCAAGAGATCCCATCTTAGGGCCTTTTCTGGAGCTCCGCCAGAGGGGGCATTGATCACGGAGGGCCTCTACATCAACTCCATGGCCCCTCCGATGATGTGTGAGTAGTTTACTTCAGACCTTCGGGTCCATAGCTAGTAGCTAGATGGCTTCTTCTCTCTCTTTGGATCTCAATACAAAGTTCTCCTCGATCTTCTTGGAGATCTATTCGATGTAACTCTTTTTGCGGTGTGTTTGTCGAGATCCGATGAATTGTGGGTTTATTATCAAGTCTATCTATGAACAATATTTGAATCTTCTCTGAATTCTTTTATGCATGATTGGTTATCTTTGCAAGTCTCTTCGAATTATCAGTTTGGTTTGGCCTACTAGATTGATCTTTCTAGCAATGGGAGAAGTGCTTAGCTTTGGGTTCAATCTTGTCATGCTCGAACCCAGTGACAAAAAGGTAAACAACACGTATTGTATTGTTGCCATTGAGGATAAAAAGATGGGGTTTATATCATATTGCTTGAGTTTATACCTCTACAGCATGTCATCTTACTTAAGGCATTACTCTGTTCTTATGAACTTAATACTCTAGATGCATGCTGGATAGCGGTCGATGTGTGGAGTAATAGTAGTAGATGCACGCAGGAGTCGGTCTACTTGTCACGGACGTGATGCCTATATACATGATCATGCCTAGATATTCTCATAATTATTCACTTTTTTATCAATTGCTCAACAGTAATTCGTTCACCCACTGTAATACTTATGCTATCTTGAGAGAAGCCACTAGTGAAACCTATGGCCCCCGGGTCTATTCTCCATCATATAAGTTTCCCATCTATTTTATTTTTCAATCTTTACTTTCAATCTATATCATAAAAATACCAAAAATATTTATCTTGTCATTATTATCTCTATCAGATCTCACTCTCGTAAGTGACCGTGAAGGGATTGACAACCCCTTTATCACGTTGGTTGCGAGGTTCTTATTTCTTTGTGTAAGTACGAGGGACTTGCGTGTGTCCTCCTACTGGATTGATACCTTGGTTCTCAAAAACTCTTATCCCTCACATTACATTATTTGGCACCGTTGCCGGGGAGTCTACGCACAAGTCAAGACATACCAAGTACCCATCTCAGACTCTTATCCCTCACATTACATTATTTGCCATTTGCCTCTCGTTTTCCTCTCCCCCACTTCACCCTTGCCGTTTTATTTGCCCTCTTTTTCCATTCCCCTTCTCTTTTCTAGTTTGCCTCTTTTGCTTGTTTCTTGTTTGCTTGTGTGTTGGATTGCTTGCTCGTCATGATGGCTCAAGATAATACTAAGTTCTATGATTTTTCCACTACCAATAATAATTATTATATTAGCACTCTGATTGCTCCTCTTACCGATGATGAATCTTGTGAAATTAATGCTTCCTTGCTGAATCTTGTCATGAAAGATACGTTTTCCGGCCTTCCTAGTGAAGATGCCGCTACCCATCTAAACAACTTTGTTGATTTGTGTGATATGCAAAAGAAGAAAGATGTGGATAATGATATTGTTAAACTGAAGCTATTCATGTTTTCTCTTAGAGATTGTGCTAAAACTTGGTTTTTGTCTTTGCCTAAAAATAGTATTGATTCATGGAATAAGTGCAAAGATGCTTTTAGCTCTAAATATTTTCCTCCCGCTAAGATCATCACTCTTAGAAACGATATCATGAATTTTAAGCAACTTGATCATGAACATGTTGCACAAGATTGGGAGAGGATGAAATTAATGATACGTAATTGCCCTACACATGGTTTGAATCTTTGGATGATTATACAAAAAATTTATGCCGGATTGAACTTTGTTTCTAGAAATATTTTAGATTCGGCCGTGGGAGGCACTTTTATGGAAATCACTTTAGGAGAAGCTACTAAAATCCTAGTTAATATTATGGTTAATTATTCTCAATGGCATACTGAAAGATCTACTAATAAAAAGGTGCATGCTATAGAAGAAATCAATGTTTTGAGTGGAAAGATGGATGAACTTATGAAATTGTTTGCTAATAGAAGTGTTTCTTATGATCCTAATGATATGCCTTTTTCTACTTTGATTGAGAACAATAACGAATCTATGGATGTGAATTTTGTTGGTAGGAACAATTTTGGTAATAACGCATATAGAGGTAATTTTAATCCTAGGCAGTTTCCTAGTAATTCCTCTAATAATTATGGGAATTCCTACAACAATTTTTATGGAAATTATAATAAGATGCCCTCTAATTTTGAATCTAATATTAAAGAATTTATTAGTTAGCAAAAGAGTTTCAATGCTTTGATTGAATAAAAAATTGTCTAAGATTGATGAGTTGGCTAGGAACATGGATAGAATTTCTCTTGATATTGATTCTTTGAAACTTAGATCTATTCCACCTAAGCATGATATCAATGAGTCTCTCAAAGCTATGAGAATTTCCATTGATGATTGCAAAGAAAGAACCACTAGGATGCATGCTAAAAAAGATTGCTTCATAAAAGCGTGTTCTTCTAGTTTCCATGATAATAAAGATGAAGATCTAAATGTTATTGATGTGTCACCTATTATATCTTTGTTTTGCAATATGAATCTTGATAATGATGGGACTGGAGATGACTCAACTTTAGTTAGAAGGCGTCCCAATGATTCGGAGTTTTTAGATCTTGATGCAAAAATTGATAAAAGTGGGATTGGAGAGGTCAAAACTTTAAATAGCAATGAACCCACTATCTTGGATTTCAAGGAATTTAATTATGATAATTGCTCTTTAATAGATTGTATTTCCTTGTTGCAATTCGTGCTAAATTCTCTGCATGCTTATAGTTAAAATAAAGCTTTTACTAAACATATAGTCGATGCTTTAATGCAATCTTATGAAGAAAAGCTTGAATTGGAAGTTTCTATCCTTAGGAAACTTCATGATGAGTGGGAACCTACTATTAAAATTAAGATTAAAGATCATGAATGCTTTTCTTTATGTGATTTGTGTGCTAGTGTTTCCACGATTCCTAAAACTTTGTGTGATTTGTTAGGTTTTCGTGAATTTGATGATTGTTCTTTAAACTTGCATCTTGCGGATTCCACCATTGAGAAACCTATGGGAAGAATTAATGATGTTCTTATTGTTGCAAATAGGAATTATGTGCCTGTAGATTTCATTGTTCTTGATATAGATTGCAATCCTACATGTCCTATTATTCTTGGTAGACCTTTCCTTAGAACGATTGGTGCAATTATTGATATGAAGGAAGGGAATATTAGATTCCAATTTCCATTAAGGAAGGGCATGGAACACTTTCCTAGAAAAAAATTAAATTACCTTATGAATCTATTATGAGAGCCACTAATGGATTGCATACCAAAGATGATAATACCTAGATCTATCCTTGCTTTTATGCCTAGCTAGGGGCGTTAAACGATAGGGCTTGTTGGGAGGCAACCCAATTTTATTTTTGTTTCTTGCTTTTTGATTCTGTTTAGTAATAAATAATTCATCTAGCCTCTATTTATATGTGGTTTTATGCTTTTAATAAGTGTTTGTGCCAAGTAGAACCTTTATGAAGACTTGGGGAACGTCTTTGCGATCTTGCTGTAAAAAACAGAAACCTTAGCACTCACGAGATTTGCTGCCATTTTTTATTGGAGAGTGCTATTTAGTTAATTCTTTTTGAAGATGATTAATAGATAAGTTCCTCACGTACAAAAATTTATTTTAGAATTTTTGGGGTTCCATAAGTATTTTGATGGATCTATGGCTAGTAATAGAGTTTATGAACCATAGCAAAGTTGGAATACATTAGGTTTAACACAAATATACATAAAGAATGAGTTCATTATAGTACCTTGAGGTGGTGGTTTGTTTTCTTTTACTAACGGAGCTCACGAAGATTTTCTTTTAAGTGTTGTGTTGTGAAGTTTTCAAGTTTTGGGTAAAGATTTGATGGATTATGGAACAAGGAGTGGAAAGAGCCTAAGCTTGGGGATTCCCAAGGCACCCCAAGGTAATATTCAAGGAGAACCAAAAGCCTAAGCTTGGGGATGCCCCAGAAGGCATCCCCTCTTTCGTCTTCGTCCATCGGTAACTTTACTTGGAGCTATATTTTTATTCGCCACATGATATGTGTTTTGCTTGGAGCATCTTGTATGATTTGAGTCTTTGATTTTTAGTTTACCACAATCATCCTTGCTGTATACACCTTTTGGGAGAGACACACATGAATTGGAATTTATTAGAATACTCTATGTGCTTCACTTATATCTTTTGAGTTGGATAATTTTTGCTCTAGTGCTTCGCTTATGTCTTTTAGAGCACGGCGGTGGTTTTATTTTATAGAAATAATTGATCTCTCATGCTTCACTTATATCATTTTGAGAGTCCTTTAGAACAGCATGGTAATTCACTTTGGTTATGAATTTTAAATGCTAAGAGAAGTTGGATGCTTGATAGATTGTTTTGAGATATAAAGGTGGTAATATTAGAGGTGTGCTAGTTGAGTAATTGTGAAATTGATGAATACTTGTGTTGAAGTTGGCAAGTCCCGTAGCATGCACGTATGGTAAACGTTATGTGACAAATTTCAAGCATGGGGTGTTCTTTTATTGCTTTCCTTATGAGTGGCGGTCGGGGACGAGCGATGGTCTTTTCCTACCAATCTATCCCCCTAGGAGCATGCGCGTAGTGCTTGGGTTTGATGAATTGTAGATTTTTGCAATAAGTATGTGAGTTCTTTATGACTAATGTTGAGTCCATGGATTATACTCACTCTCACCCTTCCATCATTGCTAGCCTCTTCGGTACCGTGCATTGCCCTTTCTCACCTTGAGAGTTGGTGCAAACTTCACCGGTGCATCCAAACCCCGTGATATGATACGCTCTATCACACATAAGCCTCCTTATATCTTCCTCAAAATAGCCACCATACCTACCTATTATGGCATTTCCATAGCCATTCCGAGATATATTGCCATGCAACTTTCCACTGTTCCATTTATTATTACACGCATGATCATTGTCATATTGCTTTGCATGATCATGTAGTTGACATCGTATTTGTGGCAAAGCCACCATTGTCGGTGTCAAAACCGGCGGATTTTGGGTACGGGGTCCCGAACTGTGCATCTAGGATTGACGGTAACAGGAGACAGGGGACACGATGTTTACCCAGGTTCGGGCCCTCTCTATGGAGGTAATACCCTACTTCCTGCTTGATTGATCTTGATGAATATGAGTATTACAAGAGTTGATCCACCTCGAGATCGTAATGGATAAACCCTAGAAGTCTAGCCTATGTGAGTATGGTAATGAGTATATGTGGTGTCCTTTCCAGACTATCCCCTTCGGTTTATACAGACACCGAGGGGATCTAGGGTTTACATGGAGTCAGTTACATAAGAAGGAATCTTCAGTCTCCAAGCCTGCCTTCCATGCCAAGTAGAGTCCAATCCGGACATGGTGTAGTCTTCGACCTTCATGTCTTCACAGCCATCAGTCCGGCCCATGGATAACAGGCCGGATGCCTGAGGACCCCTTAGTCCAGGACTCCCTCAGTAGCCCCTGAACATGGCTTTAAATGACGAGGAGTCCGGCGCACTGATTGTCTTCGGCATTGTAAGGTAGGTTCCCCTTTCTCTGAACTCCAAGTTAGTCTTTGGATGCGACGATAGTATCCGGACCTGTCACATACCACACACAACTGCAGAGAGAATATATATATATTCACACGAGTTCTATCCACTGACAGCTTTTTACAACACGACATTACGTTTGTCCGATCATAATTTTGAACCGCTTTTCGTCTGCCGCTCCATGTTTTGAGACGCGGTTGCCATTGGCATGTCTCGTCAAAGCAGAGATCGTGTCCCCTTATCGCGGGATTCTCATCAATCCAGGCATGGGTAACCCAACCATGCCATTTATACAGCCCTTGGGAATAGGCGAGTTTTTAGGACGAGTGGGGAGGCGCTTGATATTCGCGACCTTTATAAGGGGATAAGGACACTCTCCCTTTATGCACACCCTTCTTCATCTTCAGTCCTTCCGTCCTCGAGCTCTAGCGCCCAAGCTTTAGCTTTTCCTTGTTCGAGAAGGCACTCCAATCATGTCCGGATCCGGAGCTGGAGGCAAGTGGATGGCCTCCTCCGTTGAAAAGAAGGACACCACGGAGCTACGGGAAGCCGGCTATTTAGCCAAGGATATTGCTCACTGACTCCCGGCAAAAGGGCAAATCGTCCCTACCCCCAAGCCCTATGAGAGGGTTGTGTTTCTCACACACTTCGTCTGTGGGCTGGGATTCCCTCTTCATCCATTTGTCCGTGGACTGATGTTTTACTATGGGTTGGACTTCCATGATCTGGGCCCCAACTTTATCCTCAATATCTCCGCATTCATAGTTGTGTGCAAAGCCTTTCTCCGCATCCCACCTCACTTTGTCCTATGGCTGAAGACTTTTAATGTAAAGCCAATGGTGGTGCGTGGCCAACAGGCCGAGTGCGGAGGTGCCATGGCGGGAAAGATGCCCAATACCACCTGGCTCGAAGGCTCCTTTGTAGAGACGGTGAAGGGATGGCAATCGAGGTGGTTCTATATCACCGAGCTGCACGACACCAACTGGGTGGCAGCTCCCAAATTCCGATCCGGAGTCCCGATGCGGCTTACCTCTTGGCAAGAGAAGGGCCTGACCTGGGGATCTTTGGAAGAGATCATGGGGCTCCAAACGTGCCTCCAGAATATGATAACCCGGAAGATCAAGCTCGTTGATGTGATCCAGGTCATGCTTGTACGCCGGATCCTCCCGTGCCAGCGCCGGACCTGTTGTTTGTGGGAGTTCGATTCGGCCAAGCACCAGACGTTGCTAAGGCTCTTCGGCACGATGCACGAAGATATCTGGAAGGTGCTCTTCAAGGGCAGCGAGACACCGCCACCCTAGACCAAAGATCGCGGGCTCAACTTTAAGTGTCAGGCAAATTCGGTAAGCCATCAAGGTATAGTCTTTAAGGACACACTTCGAGGAAGGATACTAAGCCCTCTTATCAATTTCTTTTTCAGGCCTGGGTTGACCTAGCAGGACGGATTAATAGTCTGGCTCTGCTGCCTGAAGACGAAGAAACCCCACTCCTTACGAAGATGTTGTTTTCGGCGCCTTATGACGTGCCAGAGAAGAAGTTCAAAACCATGGCCAAGGCGACCAGGAGTGGGCTTCGCCGAAGGAGCACCTTGGTCATCTCGTCTGATGATGAGACAGACCCCTCAACCGCCGATGATGACAATGAGGAGGGAGGCGACTCCCCTCCCGCGGGAGGAAGGGAGAAAAGGGAGGCCTCCACGAGTTTGGAGGCGGAGGCGCCCAAGAGGGGGAGAGGCTCCCTCATAGATAACTCCGCGTGGGATGTTGATAGCAGTCCGCAGCGACCTCGACGGACCAAGCCTCGGGCCGCCTCATGAGTACCAGAATCAAAAATATCTGGCCTTCTCGGTTTGTAATATTGATACATCTTAAACCTTGTCATTGCAGTCCGGCACACGATGTCTCCCCGTGATCCTCGATAGAGGATTCACTGAACTCGAAGGAAATGGCTAGCATGTCTCCGCCACCTGCTCATTCCATCTCACCCAAGGGTGATGATGAGGTGGTGTCCAAAAAGTCTTTCCCAGGCCGGGGGGGGGGGGAGATTCCGGAGACCATCGGGGTGACGTCCCAGGATGACTCCTCGGCCGCCGGACATACAGGGAAAAAAGTCCCCACGGGGACTGGTGACGGGGCCCGAGTTCCATTCGGGCCTCGGCCAGATACCATTCTGGAGATCTACATGGCTCCGAGGTCCAGCGAACGTCATTCCTCCCGAGGAGGAAATGTGCCTGTTCCACCAGTGACCTCTGTCCAACCAGAGGCACCGGATAATCTGCCGGAGGCTCTACGAGGTGCCTCTATCGTGGATGAGCATCATGTCCTTATGGACACAGTAATATAGAAGGTTCAGTTATCAAAAGCAGACTGACCGAAGCCTGCACCAGCCTTCTAACGGGCTTTGATGTAAGTAATGTGATTGTAGGAAAAATATCACCATATAGACAGTAGCCCCTGATGCTCTGTTTGGTGTTCGGGAGGAAAAGACAAACAGAGGATCGAGAATAAATATCGTAGGAGTCTGACATGAGTTGTCTATGTGAATAAACAGGTATCACTACAGACTGCCATTGCTCATGCTGCGGAAGTTTCCGGACTGAAACGGGAACTAGAGCGGGCCGAGGAGGATCTCGGACTCGTGAAGAAGCAGCTGGAAGATAGCCAAGGTATGCAGTAACATGTGGGTACATTTCGAAAAAATGAGTAGTCCAGCCGGATTAAAGTGTCATAAACTTTATTAGTGGCCACAACCGAGGTGGCGGCCCTTAAGAAGGTGCTAGCCGAGGCCGAGGACAAAGCGTCCAAGGAACGCGTTTACAGATCTGCCGCACAGTGTGTCGAATGCTACCGAGCATTATAGAGCCGAAGAAGGGATGTCTACGGAGAAGCTATTCTGGTCCCAATATCTGGGATCCGAACATCCGGTGCCCTTCAGCGACCAACTAAAGCTGTTGGTCGAGCTGCATAGGATGGCAGAGCTAGCCATGAAGGACCTGATAGTCCGGCTGTGGCCTGCTGATCCTATACCTAGCAGCTACTTCGGGCTTGTGCAACAGCTTGTGAGTGCCTGTCCGTGGCTCGAAGCCGTGAAGCGGTCGGTCTGTATTGAAGGTGCGCGTATGGACTTTGCCCGTGTTAAGACGCATTGGGCAAAGCTGGATGCCAAGAAGCTAATGACCGAGGGGTCGCCGGAGGTCAAGGAGCATCGTCGGCCCGAGCACTATTTTGATGGTGTCCTAGAGGGGTCCCGCCTTGTGTATTACCTGAAGAACATGTGTATTACCTTGTCCTGTAATATGGAACAATGGTGTTATGTAGTATAATGCTTATGATTTGAATTTACCTCCCGTGCGGCCGTTTATTAACTCTGAGGGTTGACCAGTCATCGACTTCTGCCCCCACGTAGATAGTACAGGGGTGTTCGGGATAAATCTAAACACGCTTTACTCCAAATTCTGGTCCTTAAAGGAGGTGTTTAGCGCAACGAACAAGGCAATCAGACTATGCGGCCTTTACCGCCCTCACTTAGCCATATGAGTTTGACAATTAAGAAAGTTGGCGAAGCCCCTGGTATTCGGAAGACCGAACTTGGGGCGCTCTGCACGCCTAATCGGGGGAACCGATTCTTCGCAAGAAGCAGAAAAAAATCTCTAACGATTTGGAACCTCTCGAACAGCTGACCGGCTCTCGCCGCATCATGACAGTCAGTTTTTGGCTTTCTCTACTGAGGTGCTCGTCCGGAAGAACCGGGACACAATCGCAGTAGTTCTCCCTTTACTACCCTAGCCTATATAGCAGAACATAAGGTAGAAAGCACAGGAGCCGGGCAACCCAACTATTGACCAAAGACATGATTCGGAGCCGATGCATATAATTCTATAAGTTCGGGGTGCCAAACTATACTATAAAAGTGTTCGGACTTTTTCTTGCCGTAGTGTTGGGTGTAATGAAGCCCCTGGCATAGTAATACGTACCGTGGTGTACGTGTGCAGTGAGTAATTAATACCGAGGTGAGTAAACGGAAAAATGAAATGATAAGCTGACGCTACCATGTATTCACCATTGTGATGTAACTAGTACATCAAGGCGTACTTTGTACAAGTAATGTGATAAGCAACTAGGGCTATTTGACATGCCGCAACCAAGGGCGAGCTACGTGCGAGTATGAAAAGCGAATATGGCAATCGTTTGGTAGAGACCACCTAGGGATTCCCTTGTAAGCCAGAGCTCCTTGCCTCCTTGGTGTGTTCTGCAAGCGGGTTGTCCGCATAGACCTCCAAAAGAGAAGAAAACCCGTAAAAAAGAAAAAGTAAGAGTGTGTGAATCCCAGGGTCGGTCGAGCCGTACAGTGGTTCACGAATGAGTTATGCCTCCGTCAATTCCCATGGGGTTTTGAGTGCATAGTTTATGTACGCGCGGTATTAGTGCCATTGCCTCATCGGGGCTGGGATGGAGGTCAAATTGCTAATTCATCTCTTGACGAGCCGAGTTGTCCTGCTGCAGTGTGGTCCAAACCCTCTTGATGATGTCCAGGGGCTCGGCAGCCAGATTAAATTGCTGCTTGAGAAGGCCGCTTTGTACTTCTGCTACTAGGGCGGCAGTGTGCTCCTCTGTACGGAGGGAACGTTCCGTGTTTCTATTTAATGTAATGATGCCACGTGGGCCAGGCATCTTGAGCTTGAGATAAGCATAATGTGGCACCACATTGAATCTAGCGAATGTGGTTCGTCCGAGCAGGGCGTGATAGCCGCTACGAAATGGGACGATATCGAAGATTAGTTCTTCGCTTCGGAAGTTATCCGGGGAACCGAATACTACCTCCAGTGTTATTGAGCCCGTACAACGGGCCTCTATGCCTGGTATGACTCCTTTAAAGGTGGTCTTCATGGGCTTGACCCGTGAGGGGTCGATGCTCATTTTACGGACTGTATCCAGATATAATAGGTTGAGGCTGCTACCACCGTCCATTAGGACTCGTGTCAGGTGAAATCCGTCGATGATTGGGTCGAGGACTAGTGCGGCTGGACCGCCGTGGCGAATGCTGGTTGGATGATCTCGGCGGTCAAAGGTGATCGGAAATGACAACCACAGATTGAATTTCGGGGCGACTAGCTCTAACGCATAGACGTCCCTAAGTGCACGCTTGCGCTCCCTTTTGGGGATGTGTGTAGCGTATATTATGTTCACCGTTTTGACTTGAGGGGGTGCTCCCCAGTGTTCGCTGCCGGGGCTCCTCGTCATCGTCCTCGCTCTCTGATTGTCCTTGTTTCTGCTGTTGACCTTGCTGGCTTGTTTAAATACCCAGCAATCTCTGTTAGTATGGTTGGCCGGTTTGTCTGGGGTGTCATGTATCTGGCAAGGATGATCGAGTATGCGGTCCAAGCTGGATGGTCCTCCGCTACTCCTTTTATAGGGCTTCTTTCGTTGGCCGGACTTGGAGCCACTGAATCCGGCGTGAACTGTGGTGTCATCAGCGTTATCGCCATTGCTTCGGCGTTTGTGTCTGTTGCGTCGGAGCTTGCCGGTGTTGTTTTTGGCCTTGGAGGGGCCTATTTCATTGGCTGTGTTTGTACTGCGAGCCAGCCAACTATCCTCTCCCGCGCAAAAGCGGGTCATAAGTGCCGTGAGGGCTGCTATGGATCTCGGCTTTTCCTGGCCGAGTTGGCGGGCAAGCCATTCATCTCGGATGCTATGCTTAAAGGCTGCTAGGGCTTCCGTGTCCGGACAATCAATGATCTAGTTCTTTTTGGTTAGGAACCTAGTCCAGAATTTTCTGGCTGATTCTCTAGATTGTTGAACTATGTGGCTTAAGTCATCGGCGTCAGGTGGCCGGACATATGTACCCTAGAAGTTGTTGAGGAAGGCCTCTTCCAAGTCCTCCCAACTGCCGATGGAGTTCTCAGGTAGACTATTTAGCCAGTGTCGAGCTGGTCCTTTGAGCTTTAATGGGAGGTATTTGGCATGGAGGTCATCTCATCGGGCCATGTGTATGTGAAGAATAAAATCTTCGATCCACACTGCGGGGTCGGTTGTTCCATCGTATGATTCAATATTGATAGGCTTGAACCCCTCGGGGAATTCAAGATCCAGCACCTCGTCTATGAAGTAGAGAGGGTGTGTGGTGCCTCTATAGCAAGCTGTGTCACGACGTATCTCCGACGACGTCCGTCTGTGGTTATCGGCTCGGGTGTGATTAAGTTTTTCACGTCCGAATAGGTAGCTGTCGTCCCGAGTATGGAGACGTCCTCGCGATCCGTATATAGATCTGGTGTGTCCTACTCTATTGTCCAATTCTTGTTGAAGATTGTATGTATGGTCCCGAGCTGGTCTGTCCCTGTTTTTGCAAGGCTGTGGGGCGGGTTGCTGTTCGGTCTGAGTTGCCGTTTTATCCCGACCGCGGGGTGGCCGGTCCGCATTGTGCGAAGGAGGTATGGGATCTGTTGCCTCCTCATCGAACTGAGGTAGCAGTCTGCCTTTTATTTTACTTTGCATCTTTATCATAAAAATACCAAAAATATTATCTTGTCATATCTATCAGATCTCACTCTCATAAGTGACCGTGAAGGGCTTGACAACCCCTTTATCGCATTGGTTGCGAGGTTCTTATTTTTTTGTGTAGGTGCGTGGGAATTGAGCGTGATCTCCTACTGGATTGATACCTTGGTTCTCAAAAACTAAGGGAAATACTTATGCTACTTTATTGCATCACCCTTTCCTCTTCAAGGGAAAATCAACACAGTGCTCAAGAGGTAGCAACTGGCGCGGGGACGAGGGAAGCTTCGCCTTGTGCAAGTTGACGCCGCTTGATAATGATATGTATGATGTTAAGATGCCATCGCTTGAGGGCAAGGCTTGGGCAGGCGCAAATGGAGATTGGTTTGTTTATATTGGGTACAACTACGAGTGGGAACTTGTGAATGTGTACACTCGTCACGGGTTCCACTTCCAAAAATCTCAGACTGCCCAGAGGTTGAGCACACTGGTATTCTACACACGTTCAAATACGATCATGGTGACTGTCTTCTATGGAAGATAGCAATTTGTCGAGTTCCCAATCGCTCTTGGCACTACAGGAACTATGGAGTTGTTGCTATCTTTGACAATCTTATTGCCGTCCTTCGTGGTTCGACTGGATGGATATTGCTCAAAAATCAATTTCTATACACGGATGTGTACTGTGATGCAATTGAATACAAGGATCTTGTGTTTGCTGCCACCACTCGTGGCACTGTTTTTGCATGGGACCCTCGTAGTTTCGGTACATTTGTCTTCCACCGTAATTATAATTGTTTCATCCACATGCATGCGAGTTAGCAAGTTTCCCTTTACTAATTAACCTTAATCTTGTGTTTCCAAGGTACTGTGAACATTCCACCACCTATACTTGAAAATTTTTATAACCACGGGGGAGATGATGATGGTGATGATCACGAACATGAGGACGAGGAGGGCCCATATACTCAGTGGCGCCTGGCAACTTATTCCGATGGATCACCCCTTCTTGTCTGTATACAGCCCACTGCTGATGTTACTACTAAGGAAGCAGGTGTTGTCTCCCATGGTCGCACTCTCTAGACCTATTCCAACACCCGTTGCATGGTATTCGGGATGGATACTAGTATGCTAGCACCAACACCTTCTCCCTGGTATAGTATTGATAGTCTTGGAGAAAACTCACTGTTCCTTGGACAAAACTCTCCAATGATGATGAAAGGCGATCCAACTGCTATTGACACAAGTTACTACCATTTATGAGAAGCAACTGTATCTATACCTCAGACATTGCGGTGGTTCCCTACCCTGTTCGTGATATAGTAGGCCGCTTCAGCCTGGATGATCAGTCCTGCGTTGGTCTTGAGATTGACAGTAGCTGGCCCTTCCCAGAGAATCACTTGTGGTTCAAAGCAAGCGTTTCCAACGCCGAGGATTGGTTGAGTTGAATTTCATTTCATTGCTTGTTATTTGTTGTGTGATGAAAACTTTAGTATTTATAATGTATCCTCGTTGTCTTTGTGGGTTGATGACCTATTGTATGTAATAAAATGATATGACTATGATCCAACTTACTGAATTTATGAATGGCTTTCGAGTTGCTTCTTTGAGTGGGTGCTGCGACAAGGCAAAAGAATATTTTCCGAATACACAATTGTACGTGCATTGCAAAAGGTTATCGGATGAGGCCAATCAACAATAGTATACTATTTGTACTAGCTTCACATGTTGCACTATCTCTATGTCTGCGTACGTAATACAACAAGTTTTGAACTTGAGACCAGCCACTCACCCTCACAAAGAACACTTTTTAACCTAGCACAGACTCCAGGAAATTTGGCCACAGTGTGAGGCGGGCCATATGTTAATGTGTTTGCTGTACGTAACCAGCACCTCAAATCCTCGATACTACTACTATTATATACTACTACTTGGAGTACTAGTAGGGTGGAATGGGCCAGAACAAGCATTCACGTCCAGGAGTACGGCACACGCCACCAGCACGACTTCCATCTGACACCATATTTCTTGGAGTCCGTGCTACAACTATCTCTTTAACCTCGTCGTTTCTCTAACTCAGCCATCGCGCGGCGGGCGAGGTGGGGGTTTCCCGATAGTCGGTTTCCTCAACTGCGGTCCCACTTGTAAGGCCAACTTTGCACGACCCCAAATGGATCTCTGTTTTCCCCGAATTCGGTCTGTTTGGGTAGGGCAATGGGGTCGTGTCTGGGCCATTTCTCGCCCAACGCGCAGACACATCCCGGTCGTGTACATTTTTCTTTGCAAATACATAGTATCTTTTTTTCATCATTGATTTTTGGTACATGGAAATACATAACGAAAATTTGACTAGAAAAGCAAGACCAAAGAAAACAAGAACCACAAGAATACATTTTAGAAGATATCCAACTTCCATAACTGCTCCTGTAAGTTGGATTAGTGCCTTCTTGATGCATTCATTGTTGATCTGCGGAGGCTCGATCTTGCGTGCTTCTTTCTTCTTCGAGTGTAAAGAAGTAGACGTTGCTTCCTCGCATCTAGTCTCATGTCTAGCCTCTATTCTATCAACAAGTGCACTAGTATCGTCTCTAGCTTCTATGCTAGCTAAAAGTTCTACAACATCTACTAAATTGTGCTCTATCAATATATCGATGTACTCTTCTTCCTAATACCAAAACTTTCATCCATTCTACACAATAAAATTTTAAGTTAGCACAACAAATCTAATCCGAGAGCACAACCGAAGCTAAAGTAGCACATACCCCATCGGTTGAGCACTTGATGAACACCAATCCGGGATGTTTCAGCATTGTAGACACGTGGCACAAGACTTTCTTTGGGCAGTCCTCGCACGTAATGAGTGGCAACGGTGCGCCGACGAGCTTTCGGGCCAGCACTGAGCCCGGCCGACCGCCATTCATGTATATGTCGGTGGACCACTGACAGTGTAGATCCGAGCGGCTAGAGGAGGAGTCAGTACCTGCATGTGGCCTTGCAGCCTTGTTGGGGCCTTCCGACCCGGTGCCCGGCCAGTCCATGGCGTGGAGCGGCCTCCCACAACCGGGCGAGCTCAAGCCCGACCAGATCCGCTCCAAATCCGGCCGCCGGGTGCGCAAAACATGTAGCCATGGTTGGGTAGCTCCGGGGCGTCGAGGGAAAGGGGCTGAGCGAGCATGCGTTCGAGCGGCACACGTTGGAGTTGGCCTAGCGGCATGGCAGACCAACCGTGTGGGGGTGCCAAGTGACTTCGCTCGTGTGGGGGACGGAAGCCATCCCACGCGGGCGCTAGGTCTGACAGGATGGCCTTGTCGTCAGTGTGTTACCTCTGTGGCAACAGTCCGCTCCCCACTAGCCTCTTCGTTGACATGTGGTCCCGTTCCCACATGTCAGTGAGACGATGGCTAGTCCTTTTGTACAATTTCCGAACGGATGTCTATGTAGACCGGGGCGCCTCTTCATGTACCGTGGAAACCGTCCACCGACTCTTCGCCTTTCCCTCTCGATTTGGAACTGATGTCGCACGCTCTTACTCCCTCCACCATTTGTCTTCACCCTTCCTTCTGCCATTGTTCGGTCGTCTTTTCCATGGAGGGAACAGACCGGAAATGACCCCGTTATTCTTGCCCCGATATGAATGATGACGTGGTGGAGGAACTCATTGATTGGTGCAAAGTCATAACCTCGACTAGCATCGCAGGTTCGTTCAAGGCCATTCTCGACTCAACTAATAACATCATTACAACGAACCCAAGGGTCCAGGAGCGGTTTGATCTCCCCTATCTTCTTCACCGTGACCCTGCTCACTGGCGCGCGGATGACGGAGGCCTCACCTTGTGCAAGTTGGTGCCGCTTGATAATGATACGTGTGATGTTATGATGCCATCCCTTGAGGGTAAGGCTTGGGCAGGCGCAAATGGAGATTGGGTTGTTTATATTGGGTCCAAATGCGAGTGGGAACTTGTGAATGTGTACACTCATCATCGGGTTCCACTTCCAGAAATCTCAGACTGCCCAGAGGTTGAGCACACTGGTTATGACCGTACTTTCAACTACGGTCATGGTGACTGTCGTCTACAGAAGATATCAATTTGTTAAGTTCCTGACCGCTCTTGGGATTTAATGGAATATGTAGTTGTTGCTATCTTCGACAAGCTTGTTGCCTTCCTTCATAGTTCGACTGGATGGATATTGCTCAAAAGTCAGTTTCTATACAAGGATGAGTACTGTGATGCAATTCAATATGAGGGTCTTGTGTTTGCTGCCACCACTCGTGGCACTGTTTTGAGAAAATTCCTTATTTGACACTGTCTTAAAATCTGCTTCCTTATTTGACACTAGAAAAGTTTTTCTTCCCTATTTGACACTAGTTTTAAATTTTATTCCCTATACGACACTTTCGTCCATTTTGAGCCTAAACGACACCTAAAAAGACGATTTTGTCCCTCATGCGGTATGTGTGTGCGCGCGTATGTGCTGTTGCGTGTGTGGGTGCACGCGCACATGTGTGCTGCTACTGCATGTGTGTGTGCATGTGTGCCGTTGCATCTGTGTTTGCTACTGCATGTGTACATGCGCGTGTGTGTGTGCTGTTGCGTGCCTATGTGTTGCCTGCGTGTGTGCTGCTGTGTGTGTGTGTGTGTGCTGCATGCGTGTGTGTTGTTGCGTGTGTGCGCGCGTGCATGTGTCTTGTTGCGTGTGTGTGCATGCATGTGCACGCGTGCATGTGTGTTGTTGCGTGTGTGTGCATGTGTGTGTGCACGTGCTCGTGCGTGTTGTTGCGTGTGTGTGCGCGCATGTGTGTGTGTGTGTTGGTGCATGTGTATGTGTTGCTGCATGTGTGCTTCTGCCCTTGCACTGGTCCTGTGTGTGTGCGCTATTGCCCCCCACACACATACCACATGAGGGGCAAAAGAGTCTTTTCAGGTGTCATTTAGACTCAAAATGAACGGAAATGTCATATAGGGAATAAAATTTAGAACTTGTGTCAAATAGGGAAGAAATTTTTTTCCAGTGTCAAATAAGGAAGCAGATTTTAAGATAGTCTCAAATAAGGAATTCTCTCCACTGTTTTTCGTGGAATCCTTATGCTTTCGGTACGTTTGTCTTCCACCGTATTTATAATTGTTTCATCCACATGCATGCGGTTTAGCTAGTTTCCCTTTACTAATTAACCTTCTTGTGTTTCCAAGGTCCTGTGAACATTCCACCACCTATACACTTGAAATTTTTTATAACCAAGGGGGTATGATGATGATGATGATGATGATGATCACGAGCATGAGGACCCATATAGGAGTACTCAGTGGTGCCTGGCAACTTATTCCGATGGATCACCTCTTCTTGTCTGTATACAGGGCACCGCTGATGTGACTAAGGAAGCGAGTGTGGTCTCCCATGGTCGCACTCAGACCTATTCCAACATCCGTTGCAGGGTATTTGGGATGGATACTACTGTGCGAGCGCCAACACCTTCTCCCTGTTTTAGTATTGATACTCTTGGAGGAAACTCACTCTTCCTTGGACAAAACTATCCAATCATGGTGAAAGGCGATCCAGCTGCTGTTGACACAACATTATTACCATTTATGAGACGCAATTGTATCTATACCTCGGACATTGCTATGCTTCCCTACCGTGGCTATCACAATATGGGTCATGAAATAGGCCGCTTCAGCCTGGATGATCAGTCATGTGTTGGTCTCGAGATTCACAGTAGCTGGCCCTTCCGAGACAAACTCTTCTTGTTCAAAGCAAGCGTTTCCAACGCCGAGGAGTGGTTGAGCTGAAGTTCATTTCATTGCTTGTTATTTGTAGTGTGAATAAAACTTTAGTATTTACTAGAATGTTTTGTTGGAACTAATCTATAATCCAACCTGTATCCTCGTTGTCGTTGTGTGTTGATGACTTGTTATATGTAATTAATGGTACATTTGCATATGCATGTCATAAACTCAATTTATAAATGGTTTTCGACTCACTTCTTGGAGTGTTAGTGCCGTAGTAGTATAGCCAGCATCCGTAGTAGTATGAAGTTGCCACATCACATAGAGCCAACCAATAGTTAGGTGTCGCACGGAGGCCGAGAAATATGGTGATAGCGTGACTATGTGAGGTGGGCTTGTACGTAGTATGATGTACGCATAGGGCTTGCCGTGTTTCCTACTCCTCCGGTCTAAATGTTGATAAGATTTGGTCGAGTTCTTCCTCCTTTTGCGGACACGTGGGACATCCAGCATCCAGGTCATGTCATGCAAGAAAATGGAGTGGTAGTTGAAGCCACGTGATGTGCATCTTGGGTTAAACTGTAAATAGAATCTTACTACTCTTGAGTAACTCCAAAAGCGGCCACCGAAGATCTTTATTGGCTTTTTTTTATCACCAGCACGTCGAGGTGAAAGATGTGCATGTTCAGTGGGTCCTCTTACGTTTTCACTGACATGTGGGACCGCATGTGAGCAAAAAGACGATGGGCTCTACGTGTCTGCTAGCTGGATGAGAAGAGAGATAGAGGAGGGCTGAGCATGGACTCCAGGAAATTTGTTGTACGTAACCAGCACCACGATATAGGCTCGATATAGTTGGGTGGCATGGGCCATAACTAGCATTCACGTCTAGCACTACGACACACGGCACCCACACGAGTCCCATCTGACACCAATTTTCTTAGAGTCTATGCTACAACCATCTCTTCTCCCTCCTGTTTTCTCAGCCATCACGTGCTGGGTGGGGTGGGGGTTTGCCGATATTCGATTTGCTCAACTGCGGTCCCACTTGTAAGTGAAAATGCAACACAGCATGCATTCCCCCTTGAGCGGCATGCCAGACCAACCGTGTGGGCAGCGGGGCGCGACGCGAACATGGCAAGCTTTTCCTTTTGAACTTGTAACTTGTAAAATTTGGTTCTGCTCCATGGCGCGACGCCTACATAGAAATAACGATTTTCCCAAGAGTAATGAGAAGTTATGTTCTAGCGTGGTTCATGCATGGAGTACGTACAAAAGTTATGAAGTTGATGCGAAAGGTAAGATAATTACTAGTAGTACCATATACTACTAAATGGATTTGACAGAAAGATAAAGATACATACGGATCCATCAACGACATCCTCACGCCCTAGTGCGTCGGGTCACCAACCGACGTGTGAGGAGCAGCGGCGTTGGCAGCGAGCTCAACGTGCTTCTGAACAATGATGTCCAAGGTTGCCCTGCGGGTCAAGAAGGACAGCGACCTATCGTCCTCCTCTAGCACGTAGTAGTCCTTGTGGAAGATTCGCGTGTAGACGTGGGTGATTATGTCGACGGTGTTTTGCTGCGCCAGGCGCTACGTGGCGAGCATGACCTCAAGGTGGACATTCTCCGGCACGATGGCGGGTAGTCGCAGGGCCACCAGTGTGTCGAAGAGGTTGTCACCATAGAGGCCGTTGAGGGTGGCGGGCATCGTAGAGCCTGGGCGCGTGGGCTGGAGGCGTACGTAAAGGTCGTCCGCGATCTTCTTGACGACGGTGAACTTGTCGAGGAAGCTGACGAGGACCTTGTCGAACAAGGAGACGAAGTTGTCGTCCAAGCGGCCTCTCACCCTGGCGGCCTCAAGCATGACCTAGAGACGTTCCTCGGTGCCGAGCCGCAGGACGGCGTCGTGGACCATCTGGCACAACCGGCTGATGCTCGCGCTCATCTCCTCCATGGGTCCAGCTTCTAGTCAACTGATCTTGCGATTGGAGTGATCACTCTTGCCCTTGGTTAGGGTGCGTAGGTGCGTAGGATTTTGTAGATTGGACTGGCGGGGAGCCTTTATATGAGAAGTGCAGACTGCGTTGAATTCACATGCGTGTTGGCCATCTACTCCTCGGCCCTCTACTGCACCCGCCTTTGGCTGTATGACAGGCGGACTAGCCACTTGTTGGGCCCATGTGTCATACAACCAAAGGTAGGTGCAGTAAGTCAATGAAGCTGCGCCCCCTCCGTGTCGGTGCAGTATAGTCACCTCACTGGACCTCTAGTTGGGGCCAAATGAGAGAACTTTGATGTTTACTGGTTTATTGGTCCACTTTGCATTTTGCGCCAAGTTTTGACCTTTGATTTAACTAATAAAATGTTAATGGATGTAACCAAAAATGTTGTGTAATCCCTAAACACTTAGGCACGGTACATCAACTCCCTCCTCATTTGTTATTTTGTGACATATCAACCAATGAGAGATGTGGGCCATGCATGCTTTCAATGACTTGAGACTACCAAACATGACATGCAGTGGTTAGTTCATTGCATGTAATCCTATTAATTAGCAAAAAGACATTAAGTTCTCCCGCCGATAGGAATAAACAATACACCATGTATTTATCTACAGAGGGAGTAGTACATTTTTTGTGACATGCATTACTAGATACTGCTAGTCAAATACTAAATCCAGATGGACGTGGTAGTACTACCAATGTACTAGTAGCACTGTACTACCCGTTCGTCAAATTATTACGTGTTGCTCATCACAGTGAAGTGACAAGACCCTGCGCCGGAGATGACACCTGAGTATAGGCACCGTGTTCAGCATACCATAGTCAGCCTCACTATCTACAGTCACTATCATCATGGCTATAGAGCTAGCATGATTACAACTTAGCCGTGTTCGACATAATTTCCCATGCATAGATGCCTGTGCATTGCACACAACACCAATATTGGGGGTGGACGGCGCCGGCAGCGGCCATCGCGCCAGATTTTTTCCATGGCCTTCTAAATGTGGTTGGGAGGAGATAAGGCTGATTGTGAGAGACAAGGAGTTTTTTGTAAATAGGGAACAAGTGCTGGCATCTTTTTGCAAAACTCGAAAGTTTGGTTTGTATGCGTCAGATCTAGATCCGGTGGCTATTGGTGAAAGATGGCAGGCACAACATCATCACCAACTCAGGACCTCTTTGATTCACAGGATTTTGAAAACACAGGAATAGGACACGGCTATATTACAAGTTTCAAACTGATATTACAAATGTTAGGAGTAATGCTGCACCTACGAAGAGGGAATTACTAGGAAGTTTACGTAAGAACTTTCGTTTCTTTAGGTGTATGCAGCATTATCGTACAAACTAAAATCCACCGCCCTTACAAGTCACTAATGGGCAAATAAATTTTTGAGTCTCTAGACACTTGATGTTTCAAAAACAAATTCAGCTTTTGCGGAGACTTTGTCATTTAGGCTTAGACGCTTGCGGTGATCAGCACGCCATTCATTGTTGCGCCAGAGAACGCCAAACCTCATTACCTTGAGCACACTTGCCTCCAGAACAAATAACCTGGCCAATTTAATCTCCGATGTGCTGCCTTGGTAGTCGATCAAATCAATTTCTGTAAGATGGAGATCAAGGCATTCGATGAGATTGTTATAGTGCAACACATTTTTCACTTTCGGGCCTTTTTTTATCTGCAAAAGAAGATAACATATTAGAAGTAGCTGTCTGTATAAGATTGTTGTGTCATCAAGAGTTACCAATATCATTCGCTCATACGATAGGGTTAGCTGGCTAGTGATATTTTTTCACTCTCTATCTATCTATCTATCTCTTTCTCTCTCTTTCTCTTTCCTCTCATTTACCTAGGAGCACATGAAGAGCTTGGGCATTTGTTGCCTTCCACTATATGGCCGATGCCATATTTCTCAAAAGTATGCCACATAATACGCATTGATGTCAAATCAAAAGATTTTGGCACTGCTCTCGCAATGTAAGAGAGTTGGCACCGCTATGCACACAGACCCACATGTATAAACAAATCAATCAAACCAATGACACCAGCCTCTCACTCTCCCAAACAAGTGTTTTTTATTGCCTCAGTCCTCTCTCTCCCAGGCAAGTGTTTTTTCATTGCGTGAGTTAATTTGGCACCGAAGCAAAGTAGGTGATCCTGATTGGGGCACCAGGCGAGCAATGGAGGGGCATCGATGGAAAATGCATCACAAGTGAATTTGGCACGTGTTTTGTCCTACATAGTGGAGGGCCGTTATAGCCACTTTTGTACTACCTCGTATTTAGTGTAAAATTTTGAACATAGATTTACCTAAGAAAATGCCAATGCATGTCACCAAAAATTATACCATTTGAAATTATGTTCAAATACGAATCCAATGATATAATTTTTAGTGACATGCATTAACATTTTGTCACTTAAATCTATGGTCAAATTTTGATACTACAAAATAGGAAAAGTAAACCAGGATGGAGGTAGTACTTGCTCTTAGGGTAACCATAGAGTTACTAGTCTAAGTTACTTTCCACTATGACTAGCCTAGGCTACTATAGTAGTACAACAAAAAATGATGCAGGTGATCACGTGAGAAAAAATACTAAAAATATTTCTTTCGGTGCAGTGCGTAGAAGAAATTTTGAACACTACACTTGTCATCGTAATTTTGGAAAATTATGAAAAACATTGAGCTGCATTGTGATTACCGTTTACTAATAGGAAAGAAGTTTCACATTGATGGGTAGCTTCTCCGTGCATGGAAAGCATGTAAGGAATCCAACAACTTGATCCAGATTGGGGCGATATATTTTATTGCCAAGATCTTCACTGTGCGCATAGACTGGGTCAAGCTTGTGGGAATCATTTTCTGGAAGATGGTCGTAAATACATCATGAAAAAAAATTTAAAAATGTGAATTTCAAGAAGACGGAGAAGAAGATGAGTGTTGTACCTGAACTATTATAGATCCAATAAAGAGTTCGGAGAATTTGGCAGACAAGTACACCAACGTTGTCAATTTCGGCACGTCAATGACCTAGATTTTTGTTGGACCTTCTAGATCAGATACAAGCAATCTCTCAAGGAAAGGCACATTCTCAATGACCATAACGTGGAACAGCTGGAGTGATCCCTTCCTAATTGATGTCTTGTTGCGGGGCCAGCAAGACACAAAAATCCATCAGAGATTCGTCGAGGCGATGT